>NC_039503.1:2762103-2863863 GCF_003590095.1 Trichoplusia ni
ACTCAGGCTTTTGTTCAAAGGCTTTATTTCTGTCCTATAGGCGGTAGGAATATATCTAGCTGCAGTATTGATTTAGGTGAATATGTGAAATTTATATTTACCTTACTGAATATTCCACAATTTTCACACAACGCCATCTAGTCTCAAACTAAGCAAAGCTTGTATTATGAGTACAAGACAAGTACAACTCTTGTGACGCGTTGTTTGTGGTTAAACTCCTCCAAAACGGCTTGACCGATTCTGATAAAATTTTGTGTGCATATTCGGTACCTACTTTTAAGTAACGGCCATGATTTTTCATCGTTTCCTACCATGCCATTTTTCACCATGACAAAACAACATTTGCTGGGTCAGCAGTACTATGTAGAAATAACCCTAAACGCTTACGCTTGTCTAAATTACCCTTCCCTGACTACGGCCACCCATCCATAATATAACCTCAAAAACGGCAGCTTGACTTCAAAAACCTCATAGACTTTACAACTGACGTACATAAAACAGTACCGGCCGGGTATAACCGGTCAATATTAATCAGAGGGTAACAAGATCACTTAGATCCGGGTTCCGGCGGCCGGATGTGCCGGATATCCGGTTGTCCGGCACCGGAGGCCGGTGATTGGACGAAGCACTCCGTTTCAGTCATGTTAATCGTTTTGACGGAGGCTTTTTGAAGTCGCTTTAACACGCAACGGTGAAAATTACAAAAAAGATCATTTTTCTTTACTATTTGCGAGCAGAAGAACAGATTTCGATGGCGTGCTAAGGGGAGGCCGATGTCCAGCAGTGGACGAATATGGGGTGATGATGATGATGATGATGACTATTTTCGAGCTCGTGGCTAACTTACAAAATATGCACATGATTGATCACAGGTTAAGCTAAGCTTAATACGGTCGGTCCGTGGATTGGTGACCATCTATGTCATAACAAGTTCCTCCGTGTTTCGGTAGGCACGTTAAATTGTGGGTCCCGACTGATATTTACACATCTTTGACAGTCGTTACAGGTAGTCAGAAGCTAGAAAGTCTGACAACCAGTCTAAGGGGTATCGTGTTGCCCAGGTAACTGGGTTGAGGAGGTCAGATAGGCAGTCGCTCCTTGTAAAGCACTGGTACTTAGCTGAATCCTGTGAGACTGGAAGCCGACTCTCTTTCTTATAAGTTTGAAGATCCTTCAAACGGTTTGACTAAAACTGTTTTACCGTCTCAAGCAAGCTTAAGAGTTTACAACAAGATTGTTATATTTAACCGCGGGCGGTATTAATAGCTTATTATTAATTAATATAATAAACCGATATTAATTATCTGATGTTTAAAAAACAAAAGACTCATTAAAATTGGAAGCTTCGGATAGGGATGTGTTGCGTATATTGTTTCAGATTCGGATATTTGAGATCTATTTAATCAGTTTCTGTTGTTACGTTTAATATTCAGATTTCGGGATGCTCTGAATGTTTCGGATATTTTTCGGTATCCGTAAATTGTGTTATAATTGTCAAAAATTATTGATAGAAGCTCAGGCGATGTGTATAACAAACTGCGAGGTAAAAATATAGTGTATCGTATTTAGACTTTGATATCCGAAACATATCTGAAAGTATGCTTGTTATTTATTCCAAACTCATAAATAACAATTTATTTACTTAACAATTATGAAAAAGCAACCTATTAAAATTCGAGCATTAAAAAGTTTCGGATATTTTTCGGATACAATAACCGCATATATTACATCACTAATACCCCACAATAACCCTTTCCCCGTCCAATATAGCAGACTATAAGCCACCCAAATGTTTATACTTGACCCCGTATTATTAAAAAAGTTGTTCATATACGGGATGTTTTCTTTTTGATAGCCACTCGGCGCTTTTATAAAGCAAATCGGAGAGCTTTTGTTGAAAACCAGTGATGTATTTTAACCGATTCCGAAAGGAGGTTGTTATTTCGTCTGTATTGTAACATCTAGAGGATGTTTTAGGGTAGACTCGTACTAAACTTCACTGTCTGCACATCTGTTTTTCGATCCATCTGTCAGCAGGTTGTAATTCATAAACTGTGATCACAAAAATTTCATTGAAATCGATCCAGCCGTTTAAGCGCGAAGCGTTATCAAACACACACATCTGAAAATTGAAATCACCAGCTCTCCGTAAGCTAGCGTGGTGATCAATGCTCAAACCCACAATTTGACAAGAGACCTTGATACATTTAAAAGCTGTTATTATTCTCAAATATTTTATCCTACACCCAAATTCCCTTATAACCAGATCACATAAATACAGCCGGAAAGAAAAATCACTTTATCGCGAAAATAACCTCGTTTGGAGTTTAAAAGCTGAAGCGCATATGAGTAAGTGGGTTGGCGGGAACATCGCATTTAATATCGACATATTATAAGTACATATATGTTGGAGATCTCTTATTCGATTCTCAAGGCAATCAGATATATGTATTGTAGATTACAGGAATCAGAAATCAGGGTGTAATCTAATCTGTGAGAAACTGAACATTTGATTGCACGGATAGCAGAGCGGTGTGGTCCATGTAGGACAAGCATTTGTGTGATCCATGAATGCTTTGATAGTAACTGTCGTGAGAATGATTCATTATTAAATGATGTAACGGTTTACTCACGCGTATTTATCGGGGTAGCCCGACTAGTTTCGGACCCAACCGGAGTCCTTAATCATGAGCAGACGCGGCGGGATCGCGAGTCGAACGACTCGCGATCCCGCCGAAACTAGTCGGGCTACCCCGATAAATACGCGCGAGTAAACCGTTACATCATTTAATAATCCATGAATGCTTGTCCTGAGTCTGGGTGTCTTTGTGCATGTGACTTGAATGTTTGTGAAAATCCCCGCGATATTAGGACTTAACTCATAAGTGCAGAAGTAGTTTAAAAAAAGGATTGCAGAATAGTGACGGTCACCAGACAAAAGTATTTCTCGCGAAGAGTAGCGGGTACGATCTCCGCGTAGGGCAAGTATTCCTATAATCTACGAATGCTTGTTTTGAGGTTAGGTGTCTTCGTGAACCAAGGATTTAATTCCTTAGGTCGGTAGTCATTCTTTTTAAAAATTGATGATGCCAATTTAAATACATCTTAAGGAACAGAATACTATCACCTCACCAGATTTCTCAAATCGTTTAGAAGCATTCAAATCAACATAAAAATTATAATTAAAAAACCGTTACCAGTTACGATAATGGCAGAAAAATAGGATCAAAAAATCCCGAGGAAAATTCTACCCTTTTAGATTTCACAGAATGTTCTCAAAGCAAATTGTGAGAACAAACGATGTTGACTTCATTTCCTTTCAAAGGAGTTGATGGATAGCATGTGTGATGTTAGTATGAACGGGACATTTTTAAAATAATATGTAGTTTTTTTATTCTTGAAGACATGAACCACTGTGAAGGAAAGCATCTTGAAGAGACATCATCATTGGCCTAGCCTTTTCCCAACTATGTTGGGGTCGGCTTCCAGTCTAACCGGATTCAGCTAAGTACCAGTGTTTCACTGGTAGTACTTTAGTTTCGACTCGCTCGCCCGCCGCGTCAGCTCATGATTAAGGACTCCGGGTGTATCCGAAACTAGTCGGGCAATCCCGATAAATAGGCGTGATTACGTTGCATAATTTAATAATTAATCATTCTCACGATAGTTACTATCAAAAGACAGTTTAAATTTTCACTGATACAACAGAAAATGAAATCAAAGTTGAACAATGATTATTATGGTCATAAATTTGACGTGTGACATTTTAACACGTTTTTTACACTCACAGATCTTGTTTGTTTGTTTGTCGTTCCGGTTGGATTTTTGTAACTCAATTTTGAGGCACTTCCCGATAAGCTAGCAGGGTGACATTTTTAAGATAGCTTCAAATCCCATGACAATGCAATCTACAACTATAAAACGATAGGACCGATTTTGAAAAAAAAATAATTGAGTGACATTTAAAACATGGGCTTTTACATTATTTTTTAAATCTATAACCAAAACCGTTATTTATCCTACTTATACGCAAAATTAAGTGTCGCTAGTCAGACTCGACCTTCATCGTTGTTTTCCGTATCATCCAATAGGCATAACCCTTTTCTCCGTAACTCATTTTAAATACTCAGGCTACAACGCCATCTGTCGGCCATATTAAGCTTCTATGATAATTTTTCAGCGCTCGCTGGCTGAATGTTAATGCGGTGTGCGAATACGGCACGTGCCGACGTGTATGTGTGTAATTACATGTGTATACAGGGTGTTGTTGAAATATAAAGGCGGTTACAGTTTTGAATATTTTCTAACTTTCAGTGGTACTTTAATGACTGATGTGGAATTCTGAAGTGTTATGATAGTTTTTTTTAAGTCGAAAAGTTCTTTGCCCATTTTTTTCAGCTTATTCTGTCCCACTGCTGGGCATTTTCCCAATGTGTCCAGTTTATTGCTTTAACCATCCAATATTTGAGGTATGAATTCAGCTGTAGGCTACGTTACAAAAATGAAATACTTCAGCCGTGATATTTCAAATGTGTATTTTAAATACATTTTTAGTTAAATCACGTGGCTAAAAAGTAATTCTTTGTTTAACCTTAATCCCATGAGGAATAATTTACACTATGCTGAATTTTGCCCATCACAAGAAGTATGTCGAATAATTTGTGTAAAATAAAAACCATAAAAAAATAAATTCATAAAATCATCTTTTTTTAATATCAGCAAAAACAGAACACCCTGTTTACAACACAATATGCTGGCTCTCCGATATTTTAATAAGATTAACTTTGGCATACAAACGGACAGTCTTTTTAATCGTATAATTTATATATACACGCATATTAACAAACCGCATATCAATATTAATAAATTATACAAATATATAAAAACAAATGTTTGTGTGTCATATCAAAAAATAATTTTAAAGCTCTTATTTTCAAAGATATAATTTAATTTGACTGGAACGTATAGTTTCTGAGTCAAAATTGTTTTCATTTCATTTTCAAATTTTTGTTTTTACAAACATACATTTCACATGCACCAAGAAACCCAGACTCTGAACATTCGTGGATCACACTAATGCTTGTCCTACGCGGGGATCGGACCCGCGACACGTCGCGCAAAGTGAGTTTGGTGTGGTGACCACAAACCCCTCGGCTATCCGTGCCATCATCATCATCTGTGAATATTTAAAAATATGCTTGTCCTAAGCGGGGATCGAACCCGCGATACGTCGCGCATAGTGGGTTTGGTGTGGTGACCACAACCCCTCGGCTATCCGTGCCATCATCATCATCTGTGAATATTTAAAATTGTCTAGCTTTTACTGTTTATGAGGTACAGCCAGACAGACGGTCCCGACACGGACAATTTGGGAAACTCGTCCATTTTAAAGTGGTTTGAAAACAAAAGCTAGCAAAACCAGGTGCAACCGCGTGAATCAACTAGTCTTAAACAAACCAAAGACCCTTAGAACTAAAGAAAACTACATTTATTTTATTACTGCAACTTATACAACCCCCTTCTATACGTTTACGACTTGTAGACTCGACGACTCATTTATAACACAGCGGTCACACAAAACACAACTCTATTCCCTTAGTAATAAGAGCTATTATTAGTTTAAACGTGTAACCAAAGCTGTGTGGTATATTGTACATGTAGACGACTGTTTAAGTTCTTTGACTTTTTAATCAATGAGGGAAAGAGATAGCATGATGAAGATAAATACCTGCGAGAGTTTACGAAATACGTTTCGTATAGACAATACTGTTTGATGCAAAAGTGTCTGGAAGTGTGTCTAGAAATTATAGAATTGTTGACTAGGTATCAAAAGTAAGAAAGCCGTTGGCAAGAACAATATTTGGCTAAGTGACGTTTAATTATTAGTTTAATTTTTTTTTTGTGGTCCTATATTTGAAGCGTAAAAATCTGGTGCTCCGGCGTTTGTCCGTCAGTCTATATCTCATGAACCTTTATAGCTAGGTAATCGACATTTTCCCGCATGTTCATTTTATTTTTGTTGCTTATAAAAGCAAATATCGAAGTTAAGCAACGGTTGCTAAGACCATTTTAATGAAAGCCATTATAGGCCATATTTTAATATGAAAAATTTAAAATATCTAGTTGTTCCAGTAATAGTGTGGCGTCAACAAAAAACTATTCAATTCTATTACAAACCAAAAAAAAACCTGTTTTAATAGCTACGTGAAACCAAAATACAGATCTAAATAAAATACTCTTCTATTTCAAAATCGGTTAAACCTCCTTATTCGTAATACTTGGAAAAAAATATATTCTAAGAAAACGAAACTCTCAATTTATCGTGGGAACCCTCGCAAAGTACGAAACGTCTGAAAAAACAGGTTAACAACGAGTCTGACTCGTGGAACTAAGTGTTCCGTACAAAAATGCTAAAAGAAAAAAGGAAATTACTGAAAATTTCAGTCTTCTAGTTACAGGGGGTCGAAAATGTTCTGAATTGCTTCGAGAAAAGGATGGTACGGCTGTGACGCTTTTTTGCTCGACTGGTGACTAGATTAGCAAAATAAAGTAACTGGTCATAGATCAAATTTTATTCATGTAGGTACTATCCGTTGCTTAAAATCAAAGTTTAATTTTCCCACGTGTCTTATACACTCACTTTCTTGTCTGTTTGTTTGTCGTTCCGGTTGGATTTTTACAACCCAATTTTGAGGCACTTCCCGATAAGCTAGCAGGCTGAAATTTTCAGGGTAGCTTCATACCCGATGACAATGCAATTTACAACTATAAAAACGACTGGACCGATTTTGGTACAATTTTAATAGAGACATTTGACAATGTTGGAGTTTAGTTTTTTTAACTTTTTTTATACCTGCAGGATAACTACATCATATGCCAAAATTTCAACTGACAATCTACAACGGTTCATGAGATACACCCTGGTAACACCCAAACAGTAGTGCCTTAGTAATACCTTCCCGTTTTTATTCTCAACGTACGGTACCCTAAAAATAACAAAGCCTGGTTATTTACAAGCAAAAGAAAACGGTGCCCTTTTCTCAAAGAAACAGCTACCGTCATATATCTTCAAGGTGAGGTGGCTACGGTATTAGCAGATGTTCAGCTAAAGTTTCCACCATCTGTTAGGTTACATTACTCGCAAACTTCGAGTTTCTATTAGTGGTAGTCTTGTGGTTGTATGTATGGATGTGTATGCTTCAGGTGCAGGTTTGATTCCAATGCAGAAAATATAAAAATGTGTCATTTTCAATGTTTGGTGAAGAATTGTATAATAACTGATTTGTTTAATTCGTTGTGTTGGTTTATAAAGCATTTTATGTGTATCTAAAGTGTAAAAACTGGAACCTTTTTGCTAATTCTCCACCGTCTGCCCGTTTGTTACAAGGATGTATAACATCCTTGTTAGTATCTCGTTAGTATGAGGGCTACATAATTCAGACTTTATGTATTTTTTTGCCTTTATAGCCAAAATTCGAGTATGAGAACAGGTCACAAAATGTTCCTTTTGTCTTTACAGTAAGGCCATTGTATCTTCATCTTTACACCAATTTCAGCGCCAGGGTTAAACAAGTCGCTATTTATAATAAAATTGCACAACTTTTTTAATTATAATAATAGCGCCATCTAGTCTCAAACTAAGCAAAGCTTGTATTATGAGTACTAGACAACTGATAAACATACTTATATATATCTAAATAAATATATAATTTATATAACTTACACCCAGACACAGAACAAATGATCGTGCTCATCAGACGAACATTTGTCCTGGATGGGAATCGAAACCACGACCTCTAGTATCGCAGTCAGTGCCACTAACCACTAGACCAACAGGCTTTATTTATCAAACTTAACTTAAGTATTTAGTTACTAAAGAACTAACTAATTACTAATCCAGTTAGTTATATTTGAAGTTAGCCGACACCTTAAGAAATTATCGCGAAGTAAGATCAATTAGTTTTCTTTGATTAAGTTTCGTTAACATAGACATTATTTGATGTATTGAACGTGGTTCGTTTGAGAGGTTTTGCCTGTTCGCTTCCTATCTATATCTATACTAATCTATACTCTATACTAATGTATAAAACTGAAGAGTTTGTTTGTTTGTTTGAACGCGCTAATCCAAGGAATCCCAGCTACTGGTCCAAATTGAAAAAATATTTTTGTGTTGAATAGACCATTCATCGAGGAAGGCTTTATGCTATAATCCATCACGCTGCGACTAATAGGACCGAAGATACAATGGAAAATGTGAAAAAAAATAGGGCAGGTATAAATCATAACTTATATCTTCTACCCACGGGGACGAAGTCGCGGGCAACAGCTAGTTAACCATATGACGTTATATTTTGTGCTAATATTTTCTTATTTTTGCGGTAGATGTATAAGCGACTGCCAAATTATTTGATATGGGTATACGGGGTACTTGGTCCATGTATTCTGCCTTTTCCGAATGCTGCCCAATTGTACGTAGATTAATTTTGGGTTCCGGTTGAGGAGGTCTGATAGGCAGTCGATCCTTGTAAAACACTGGTACTCAGCTGAATCCGGTTAGACTGGAAGTCGACTCCAACATAGTTGGAAAAAGGCTGGGATGATGATGAGGCTAGTCGAGCCATCCCGACTTCTGCCAGGAGAGTTGTAGCTTGTAGTCAATCTTACATAGTTACGGGATAAAAACCATTTGGTATATAATACAAAATTACATTGAAAAGTCAAACCTCAAACCGGACTCAAACTAGCGACCTGGCTATACGTGCCAGTCGCTTTACATAATTGGCTACCGGTGTCTAAGACCAAGTATTTCAATTTCTTCATTATGATCAATTTGTATGGGCGTATTGGAAAGCTGTTTTTTTAAGGCATAATAATAGGAAATCTATTGGCTTGGTCCTTTATTCGAGCAAAGAATTTATTCCTTGTACCACGGAGGTTTTCACAAACATTCAAGTCACATGCACAAAGACACCCAGACTCAGGACAAGCTTTCGTGGATCACACAAACGCTTGTCCTACACGCGTCTATTGAACAAACGACACATGGCACAATAGTTTAAATTGGTACAAACCAGTAACATTTAAAATCTTTTCCCAATTAATTTTCTTCATTCAATTTCCAACAAAAAAGTTATTTAATCTTTTAACCGAATACTTGGCCATTTAAAATATTCTTGAATGTGCCTTTAAGAGTCCAATTTGCTTAAAACAGTTTTTAATTAAATTTTAAGCTGGAATTTACATTATAAATTGTCGTTCGCAAATAATCTTAACGGTAAAAGGGTTGGAGTAAATAAAACTAATTTATTTTGTTGACTGTGCTTTCGTATTCTTAACCTACTTGAAAAGAGGGGTTTTGACAATAAGGTATTTGACTTAAAAAATCTAAGTTGTCTGTTTGCAAGTTCCCCAAAAATGTTGAATAAGTATTTTTAATTTTATCACATCATACTCGTAAGAGGAAGATTAAAATCACTTAGGCCCGATTTTTCAATCGTCAGATAACTTTTATCAAAGGAATAAATATGGCCGTTTGACATATTTTCTATACAAAAGCTGTCAAAACGTCAAATATATTCATCGAATAAAAGTTATCTGGCGATTTAAAAATCGGCCCTAAATGTATGTAGTGTGTATGGAATGTGTGTACGAAATGTATGGTAGTGGGGGCTAGTAACATCACATGTAAAAAGCGTACTGGTAAGTGACGTCACAAGGGCGCGACATGTTTTCTTCTTTCATACATTTCTATCTGACATCATCTCACAAGAAACACTCTTTGCTACCACATCGTCTGCAGACGACGTTTGCAGAATAAATTATTACATTCTATTTCTTTGTAATATTTTTATAATAACTATCGTGAGACTGTTTCATTATTAAATGATGTAACGGTTTACTCACGCGTATTTATCGGGGTAGCCCGACTAGTTTCGGACCCAACCGGAGTCCTTATCGAGGAGTTCGACTCGCGATCCCGCCGCGTCTGCTCATGATTAAGGACTCCAGTTGGGTCGCGTGAGTAAACCGTTACATCATTTAATACATTCTATTTCATTTTAACTGCAATGATATTACTAAGGCTGTCTTCAGCCTCATTATTATTCTTCATGAGTTTGATGAAAGGTGTCAAAGTTTGAAAACTCTTCGGAGTTTCTAATGACGTGTCATTTGAATGATTAGTCGGTAACGTAAAGTCGGAAATGGTGTTGCCAAGTTTAAATTTATGTGTACATGTTTGTTTGAGTCATAGAATGTTTTTTTATTTGGGGTGACGTTTTACTCACGCAGTATTTTAAGAGAAGATAGGGTTTAGATAATTTTTTGATAACGTTTTATAAGCAGCGAACCTTAGAGCTGTGAGACTGTGGTTCAGACATCTTTGACAGTCGTTACAGGTAGTCAGAAGCTTGAAAGTCTAACAACCTGTCTAACTTTATTATTCTTTATTATTTAGTGGTTTCTTAGGTTAACATGAATGTTAGACATTGAAATAAATAATTTTATCGCGGTTTAATTGACCATGATACCTGCAAAGGTGTCGAAACGTCGGGAACTAAAATCTAAAATTAAACCACGATAAAATCCGTAACAGTAGTTTCATTTCAATTCTTTATTATTATTATTCAATTTGTTCTGCAAAAAAAAAACTACGGGGTTCGTGTTGCCCAGGTAACTGGGTTGAGGAGGTCAGATAGGCAGTCGCTCCTTGTTAAACACTGGTACTTTGCTGAAACCGGTTGGACTGGAAGCCGACCCCAACATAGTTGGGAAAAGGCTAGGATGATGATGATATGGAACTGTGAGGCCGTCAAGACAGTTGTTCGTTTATGGCTATCAAATAATAATAATACTGCGAAGACTGTTTATAAACCAAATTTTGTGAAATCGGTTTAACTCGGTCTCGAGACTAACGAAGGGCAATTTAATTTAATTAATTTTGAAGACGAAAGTGCTTGTTTAAAATACTGCTTCAGCCCGTGGTTTGATGAACAAATTTCTCCAACTAATTAGTGTGATTCTGATGATGATTTGCACTTAACATTTAGCAGTGTTTTTTGGAACTGATGGTAAAAATTAACTAAAGTACAATAAAGCAAAAAATCATCATCATCTTAGCCATTTCCCAACTATGTTGGGGCCAGTCTGCAGTCTAGCCGGATGCAGCTAATACCTGTGTTTTCTTGTCTGACTTCCTCAACCCAGTTTCCTGGGCAACACAATACACCTGGTTGTCAGATTTTCTATATGAACAACAGCCACGACCCACAATTTAAATTATTCAAAAAAATTAATTGCACTCACTGGATTAAATTATCAAGATTTCTTTCGAATATTGATTCTCTTTTTAATCTTACACTAAAACCGATTTTCTTTTGTTACAGACTAGACCAACTCAAAAAAATGGCAGTTTACCGAGAGTTGCCGCAATCGTACCAAGAGATGGCGCTGTTACACCCATCATGAAAGCCCCTGACATTTTGATAAAACATTACAAGTTATTTCAATGTGAAGTGTTGTTCCGTGGTGTATATAATTATTTTATATGATCGGTTCGAGTGAAATGCGAGACGGGTCCAAACCTAGGCCTAGTGGCTCAACAACTGCCCAGGGTTTTGATGATGAAGGTTAGTTGGTACTTCTGATATAAATTAACTATTTTTACAATAAATTAAACTAAACTTATATTTACATTTTTAAAACTACATCAATATAAAATAAAAAATATACATTATTTACAAAGCGTCAAAAAAGACATCTTCATCCCTGCCAAAGTCGGGAAACGTGCCCAGAAGGCTGGCTGCATTGCCACGTTGTATGGCAATGCTAATTCTTTGGGCAAAATATAGACCAGCCTTCTGATCATGGGTAGAGTCGACCAAACGCTTTGCGACTCCTTTATAAAGGACTCGTGCGCCTGGTCCCCATGTAACGAACGTTTAGACCCCAAACGGCTCAAAAATTACCTACTATGACAATATAGTATATACTTAAAAGGCAGTTTCATTTCATTTCTCTTTCTCATTTGCCTGGCCTGTTGGTCTAGTGGCTAGTGACCCTGACTGCTATACCGGAGGTAGTGGGTTCGATTCCCACCCAGGACAAATGTTTGAGTGATGAGCATGATCGTTTGTTCTGTGTCTGGGTGTAATTTATCGATAACATGTATGTATTTAGAAATATATAAGTATGTTTATCAGTTGTCTTGTACTCATAATACAAGCTTTGCTTTGTTTGAGACTAGATGGCGTTGTTTGAAAGTTTTGGGATAGTATCATTATTATTTATCTGTATTTTTATTTTCGACCTTATTGACCTTCTATCTTCACATACTGACTACACCTTCTCATCAGGCTGTTCAGCACCAGAAGAGACGAATGACGAGGAGTTGGCGTCACTGAAGAACATCCTCCGGTTTCCTGAGGAGGTGGCTCTGAGGCTCACAGACACGGAGTACCAGCTCTTCTACCAGGTATGTTGGAAACCATTGAAGAACAGTTTTCTCTCGCGTATTTAGGATCGCTTGACTAGTAAAAGATACAATTGGAGTTTTAATCTTGAGCTTGCATTGAAAGAAGTGGATATTATGATGATTGGGGACAATGTGTATGTATATTTTTGTGACGTTCAAAAGATGCTATTTGGTTGGGTAGCCAATGGTACTAACATTATAAACGAGAATGTTGTTACTGTTTCCAACAAAAATCACTGGACGAATTTTGACGGAATTTGATTCAGAGATAGTTTATAAACTGGATTCACACGAAGGATTTATTACGAATATATATCCTCGTGGAATCATATTAGATTACAAACAGGCGAAACCGATAGCAAAAGCTAGTCTTGAATATTGTTGAGGAATAGTAAATAGTAAAATATTCTTAGTATAAACTATATGTGTGAATGATTTTACAAAGATAAATAGTCACATGTACCACAATGGGCGGTTGACGAATGTTCATGGCATGTCCAAAATATTTCATTACACATTAGGATTCATGTATCCATTTACCCGGCTTGTTAGCCCGGTATTTATTTATTTATACTTACTAGCTTAAGCCCGCGACTAAAGCGTCCGGTTGGGCATTATAAATAGAGCACCTTAAAATGAAAACATAAACAGTTGTGTCTATCATCATGATCCTAGCCTTTTCCCAATTATGTTGGGGTCGGCTTCCAGTCTAACCGGATGGTATGTACCAATGTTTTACAAGGAGCGACTGCCTATCTGACCTCCTCAAGCAAGTTACCTGTGCAACACGATACCTCTTGGTTAGACTGGTTGTTAGACTTTCAAGCTTCTATTATGCACAGATTCGGTAGAAAAACAGACTCAGTTTAAAATTGGTATTAATTTTTCAAATCCCTTATTCAAATCATCCGAAAATCTGTAAAAATAATTGTATATTTACAAGGATTGCCCACACATAGCGTCATGTGGAAAGATAAGTTAAATTCACCAAATATAGCGCCCCACGTAAACATAAGTTGTATTGGCCTTTTGGTCTAGTGGTTAGTGACCCTGACTGCTACACCGTGGTCGTGGGTTCGATTCCCACCCAGGATAAATGTTTGTGTGATGAGCACGATCATTTTTTCTGTGATGGGTGTAATATTTATTTATATTATGTATGTATTTAGTAATATATAAGTATGTTTATCAGTTGTCTAGTACTCATAATACAAGCTCTGCTTAGTTTGAGACTAGATGGCGTTGTATGAAAGTTGTGGAATATTATTTTATTATTGTCTATATATTAAAAACTTTATTGAAATATTCTTGGATGTCTAAACGAATACTGGAATAGAAATACAATACTTCAGATGGATAAAGCTATTGCCCGCTCATGCGTGGAGCCCAGATATCTCTTTATGCCCTATTTCCAATAAAAACTGAATTGTTGAGAAATAAATATTTCGAGAAATGTATATGATACTCATTCGTTTTTCTAACGGTTGAATTTAAATGAGCTGGTTTAATGCTTGTTGTTTCTTGAACCGTTCAATTCGGGATTTAGTTAAGATGTCCTCATTAAATGAAGTTAAGGTTTATTTATGCGTATTTATCTCAATTTCTCGACTAGTTTTGGTGCAGTCCTTAATATCTCTTAATAAATTCGCGTGACTGAACCGTTGTATCATTTAACAATGAATCATTCCCAGGAAAGTTAACATATAAATGAATACCTCTTGTAGTGAAGGTAATCACTATATCCTGAGTTATTTTAAACGTATCCAAAGACAAAAGACCAAGACCAAAGCCACTACACAACAATAAATTCTAAGCCGGGATCGAACCTAAACTACATCATTTTTAGTTGATTGAGCCATGGTGTATGTGAACTTTGTACTTCAATAAAACACAACTTTCAACTAAAAAAAACGAGCCTCTTTCTATGATTTTTCCCCGTGAAGTACGATCAACAATAGGGATGATGACTGGGTATAAAAAGAAAAAATCTCATTAGTCCCTCAGTTAGATAATTGAAAAGTATGAGACAGGTATTTTTTCCTTTTTCAGAAAAAACTAGAATTGACAAATATTAACTTTAAAGTTTAGTATTAAAATGGCTTGTGACGTAACGACAGAGTAAAATTTATACTCAATCGTGACGTCACGCGTAAGTTTCATTCACTGTAATTTGGTCAATTTATGTTTGCGGGACAAATTAAAAAATACGTATCCATTATTATACAAAAAACTACAAGACGGACACTGCAAAAAAAATTGTCATCATCCCTATTGATCGATTTGTCAATTTTAACGCTCAGAGAAATGTAACTTAATAAGTTGGGCAAATTACAATCGAATCTCCCCAATTCATCCATATTCAAAACTCCGCAGGTCTGGAATTCGTCTGAAATGTTAATCTTCAAGTTTTGACATCGAAAGGCACTCAACAGTTAATGTTTTTAGAAAAGTATTCACGAATACTTATTTTCGTTTCGTAAAGTAGAAAAGCGGTTTCGAATCGTGGTTTGTTGTTTTAGAATGGAATGTGAGATTTTTGGTCGAAAATTAGGATCGGAGAAAGTATAATTGTGAAATCAGGAATGATGAACGACACTGCATGTTGATTAGTATGTCCATTTTAGAATAGAATTCTCTCTCTTTCTCTTCTTTCTCGTAAAGTTTGTAAGTATGTGAGGTTATGGCAGAAAATCTCAGGAACAACTGAACCGATTTTGGAAATTCTTTTACCATAGATAGCCACGACATTAGCTAATATTAAAAGCTAGTAGCTATTACTATATTAAGTAGAAAAACATCGCTCAATTAAGTGAACAAATACAAAAAAGACAGCTTTATTTATCATTGCCAAAAAACAACATGGCTGCTTCAAAAAGCCTACCGATCTGTCACGGATCGCTCGATCGGTTTGAAAACACTCCGAGTCGCGGTAAAAGCAATTAATTATTCAAATAATTAAATATTAAGCTTCGTTATGATATTTTATTAACGAGAAAATATTTCAATATTTATAAGTACGTGAAATTTTAAATTGGGCTGAAGATATTTTGGTTATGTTTCCAAAATGAAAATCATTTTGTCCGAATTCAAAGAAGAAGGGATATTGAATTTCTTAAATATTATGAACGCGAAAATTTGTATTTATGGATGTTTGTTCCTCTTTCACGCAAAAACCACTGAACGGATTTAGACGAAACTTGGTACACAGGTGGTTTATAACTACGATTAACACATAGGATAGTTTTTATCCCGACTCTCGTGAACATAGACGTTTATTTAGCTAGTATTAAAAACTAGCTGTTGCCCGCGACATCTTCCGCGTGGTTAGAAGATATATTAAGATTATATAAGTTATGATCCATATCTGCCCTGTTTTTTCCACATTTTCCATTGTATCTTCGCTCCTATTAGTCGCAGCGTGATGGTATATAGCCTAAAACCTTCCTCGATGAATGTTCTATTCAAAACAGAAAGATTTTTTTCAATTGAAATTACAATTTGAACCAGTAGTAGTACTTCCTGAGATTAGCTGAATCAAACAAACAAACTCTTCAGCTTTTTATATTAGTGTGAATTAAACATACATATGTCAACCCATTCTTAGAATCAAATAAATAATTACCATAAAGCCATTGTATTTCAATTGTCTACATATTTGGAACTACAAACAATGAACTACTTTGATAATTAACATGCGTGAGGAAAATCAATACTTCTAGAAACAGACTGTTGAAATTGAAACTATCGTACTTGTACTAAGACTTAAGATATTTTTGGTATGAAAAAAAAATATCTTAAGTCTCTCGAGGAGCTCGTGGCTAAGTTATAACCGCATAAGTGAAACGATCACAGGTTAAGCATGCTTGACGCGGTTGGTCTGTAGATGGGTGACCATCTTTGTCATAACGAGTTCCTCCGTGTTTCGGAAGGCACGTTAAATTGTGGGTCCCGGCTGTTATTCCTACATCTTTGACAGTCGTTACAGTTAGTCAGAAGCTTGAAAAGTTTGTCAACCAGTCTAACTAAGGGGTGTCGTGTTGCCCAGGTAACTGGGTTGAGGAGGTCAGATAGGCAGTCGCTCCTTGTAAAACACTAGTACTTAGCTGAAACCGGTTAGACTGGTAGCCGACCTCAACATAGTTGGGAAAAGGCTAGGCCAATGATGATATTTTTGGTGTGAAAGAGGGACGACTGAGCTCCCAAACGGATTGAGTGTTTCTAATTTAGTTTGTTTTTAGTATAAAGGTGAATTATGTGCAAATGTCTTTAGACATGTTCGACAAAAATCAGTCGAGCCATTTAAAAGTTGTAGGGGTGGAAAGTTTTTACCGTCGGGGGTTATACAAATATTCTAGTCACATGTACAAAGACGCCCAGGCTCAGGACAAGCATTCGTGGATCACACAAACGCTTACCCTATGCGGGGATCGAACCCTCGACAGCTCGCGCAAATTGGATTTTGGTGTGATGACCACAACCACTTGGCTACGAGGGTGAAGGTCATCTATCCAAAGACCGACCGTGACAAGCATAGCTTAAATCATGAAGTCATAGCTTAAGTGTGACCTCCTTGGTCGAACCGTTTGCGATTTTAATGTTTTGTTATATTATATGTGGAAATTTTCTTGTATTCATTATGTAAATAAACATATGTTTATATACCATTCTGTGGTTATTACCCAAAACAATATTATTTCGTCCCCGTATCAATGGGGAACATAATATTATGATTATGGAACAGAACCAACATTCCAGAATTTCAGAATATTAAATTAATTCCGCAATTCAATTTGAATTTTGGATTTAATTAATTAATATAGAAGCTGTTTTATACAGGTTAATTTTGAGTAAAGAAGCCATTTATTTGAGTTTTTCTATATGAGAGGCCAGCAGTGGGACAGTTATATAGGCTGGTGTTATTAACCGCTTCGGTAATGGCGCCCAACATGGGGTTCACAAACGTGGTGATCAATGCTCGTTCTCTGTATGAGAGGCCTGCAGTGGGACAGTTACAGGCTGGTGTCATTGACAGCCTCGGTAATGGCGCCCAACATGGGGCTCAAAAGCGTGGTGATAAATGCTCGTTCACTTTATTAAACCAGCAGAGTTTACATATTTTAATATTGTACAGTTTATCCTACATATAAATAAATCTCGACACAAATTCCCAGTGGTAAAACACAACATTTTAAAAATACACCACGTATTTTTCTACACTGTGACATTTAGTAACGCTGACCGTTTTAAAACTGATATTTTTACGCTGTCAGGTCAGACAAACGATGTCATTGTGTATATATCGGTTGTAAATGATATTGTCCGAACGTCCGTTGTGTGACGTCACTGGTCGCTATTAAAATATGCTCGGATAGGCGATCGCTAAAAAGTTACTCGTGGCTATAAAATAACTGCACAAATTGATCGATCACTGAGTAAGCCACGCTTAATACGTTCGGTCCGTGGATGGGTGACCATTAATGTCATAACGAGTTCCTCCGTGTTTCGGAAGGCACGTTAAATTGTGGCTCCAGCTGTTATTCCTACAGCTTTGAGAGTCGTTACGGGTAGTTAGAAGCTAAAAAGTCTGACAACCAATCTGACTATGGGGTATCGTGTTGCCCAGGGAGGCATCTTGTAAAAACTAGTACTTAGCTTTATACGTTTAAGGTAAACTTGTAGAAAGTTGCATTAAAAGATTCACTTAAATATAATATAACTATACAAATTTTGTCAAACGCATAACCCTCCTTTAATCTACACCACGCACCTAAAACAAAAGAATAACGTTGACATATCTAAGTAAAGACAACTCACCAAAAAATCTAGACCTAATATTGGTATAAGAAAAATGCTTCCAAGATATTTGAGATAAATCCAACCTAGAATTGTACCTAGAATGAACCCTGGCGCTGGTTCAACGACCCTTGCTATCCTAAATTATTACCCGGGGCGTTTTCAACGGGACCCTTATATAAGTTTCATGTAGCCGTGTGGTATATATATTATCTAACCAAACAAGTTATAGAACAAAGCGATAACAAAATCAAAATCTTTTTTTTTTGAGGATCTGTGTATGTAAAATTTAATCTATACTTCTATACTAATACTAGCTGTTGTCCGCGACTTCGTCCCCGTGGGTAGAAGATATATGTTATAATTTATACCTGCCCTGTTTTTTTCACATTTTCCTATTAGTCGCAGCGTGATGGTTTATAGCCTAAAAAGAAGAATGGTCTATTCAACAGAAAAATATTTTTTCAATTTGGACCAGTAGTTCCTGAGAATTTTTTTTTCAATAGATCCTTAATCGAGGAAGGTTTTAGGCTATAAACCATCACGCTGCGCCTAATAGTAGCGAAGATACAATGGAAAATGTGGAAAAAACAGGTTAGATATAAATCATAACTTATATCTTCTAACTACGCGGATGAAGTCGCGGGCAACAGCTAGTATGATATAATATTCCACAACTTTGAAATCAAAGCTTGTATCATGATTACTAGACAACTGATAAACATACTTTTATATTTTTAAGATTAATAAATGATGATGTAGATAAATTACACCCAGACACAGAACAAATGATCGTGATCATCACAAAATCATTTTCCTTGGGTAGGAATCAAACCCTCAACCTTTAGTATAACAAGGCCACTAACCACAAGACTGAAACACTGGTACTTACTTAGCTGAATCCAGTTAGACTGGAAGCCGACCCCAACATAGTTGGGGAAAGGCTAAGAAGACACGGACAATAGGAATGATGACTGGGTATAAAAAGAAAAAATCTCATCAGTCCCTCAGTTAGATAAATGAAAAGTATGAGACACGTATTTTTTCCTTTTTCAGAAAAACTAGAATTGACAAAGATTAACTGTTTTCAAGTTTAGGAGAGGGGGCTTGTGACGTAACCATAGAGTAAAATTTATACTCAATCGTGACGTAACGTGTAAGTTTCATTCACTATAATTTGGTCAATTTATGTTTGCGGGATAAATTAAAAAATACGTATCCATTATTATACAAAAAACTACAAGACGGACACTGCAAAAAAAAATCATCATCTCTATTGTCTTGTTCTTCAAGAAGTTTTATCTCCTCACTCAAAAGATCTATTTTTAATATGACAAGTTTTCCCCTCACCACGTTTACCATATAACCATTTATAAATATACTAACGACTCCATATTTCTCCCTTATAGGGAAACGCAATAGATTCATAAAGTCTTATAAACGGATAACTCTCCCCCCGTACGAAGGAGGTCGTATTATTCGATTTACGGGCACTTCAATCGGTTTGCCTTTATATCAAATCAAATATTCCCCTTACCTACCGTTATATTAATAAACTAGCTGTTGCCCGCGACTTCGTCCGCGTGGTTAGAAGATATAAGTTAGGATTTTTTGAATGGAAGCAGTCGATGATGAATAATTTTCCCTGTTTTGCCACATTTCCCATTGTATCTTAGCTCCTATTAGTCGCAGCGTGATGGTATATAGCCTAAAACCTTCCTCGATGAATGGTCTATTGGTTCCGAGATTAGCGCGTTCAAACAAACAAACTCTTCAGCTTTATATATTAGTATAGATATAGATGTATAGAGGTTTTATACGTCACTAGCTAGTAAACGCGACTTTGCCTGCGGGCATAATTGAATGGTCTGTTGGTCTAGTGGTTACTGATCTTGACTGCTACACCGGAGGACGTGGGTTCGCTTCCCACTTAAGAAAAATGTTTGTGTGACGAACATGATAATTTGTTTTGTGTTTTGGTGTAATTTTGCTATATTTTTTTAAGTACTTATTAGTTGTCTAGTACTCATAATGCAAGTTTTGCTTAGTTTGAAACTAGATGGCGTTGTGTGAAAGCTGTTTCATATATTGACTGTTTCTGTACTTTGACATGAATTTCAAAAACAAGTGCCAATGATAAATTAAGGCTTTTTATTCTATAGTTCATGTACAACCTGGTGTCACAGCTTAAACCGCGTAAAGACCTCGAATTGATTCTAAATATTGTCCAAATCTGAGCTGTAAACGCATTCAGAAACACAGTACTTACCATTCTCATCTTCCACAGGTGCCTCCAATCGACTACCTGCGTCAGGTGACCCTCGATCTTGGCGGAGAAGGTGTCCTGGGAGCAGTCAGCGAGCGGCATATGATCAGAAGAACAGCCCCGACACAGACCACCACTCCTTCTAGAAGCAGCGTTAAAGCATTAATCAGAAGATTCAATTCGGTTAGTTAACTCATTTCATTCTCGGGTTAACTTCATGGGAAGACACCCGGTCCTTTTTAAAGGCGTGCACGGGGACACAGGTCTAACATACAGAGGACTTGTTGAGAACTTTAAAATAAAATATGATGGAGTATCTACCAGACATTATCCAAACCTTTGGGAAAACAAATGATGACAAAGAAACAGATAAAAAACTTAAAGTTTAATTTGTCGCGTGGGATAACATTTTGAATGTTAATATATCATGAGATGTCAAAAATATGTAGTAATTTAATCCAGAAAGTATTCATTTTTAACAATTATCATAATACCAGCTGTCCCGGCGAACTACGCACCGCCTAACAGTCGACGATCACAGTAGAGACAAAATATTAAGGGTGGACAACCCTTATCACTTAGGGATATGAAAAATAGACAGTAGCCGATTCTCAGACCTACTGAATACGCATATAAAATTTGGTATAAATCGGTGAAGCCGTTTCGGAGGAGCACGGTAACTAACATCGTGACACGGGAATTTTATATATTAGAAGAGATTAGACTTTTCAATTGTCCGTCTCATTGATCCCCCTGTCCAAATCAGTCTGGCGGGCTATTGAGATTTGTATTATATGACTAAGTGCCGATTTACAATCATCAGTTAATTTTTATCTGAGGAATAAATATGGCCGTTTGACATATATTTTCTATACAAAATCTGTCAAAACATCAAACATACTCGTCAGATAAAAATTATCGGGCGATTGAAAAATCGGATCTTAGTCAACCACCCTATTGCAGGCAAATCCGAGTTTTAAATAAACAAAAAAAGCCGAGAGTTCATTTAAAACGGTCTCCGTTTAAATAAATGCTAAGCAGGTTAAGTATTTTTACACCTAAAACCGAAAACACGATCTCAAAGACACTTGTAAGTACTCGACAATCATAAAGAAAACCCTCAAAATGGTTGCGTGATTACGTAAACAGCAATAGCCATTGCAGAATAGGGATGATGACAATTTTTTTTCAGTGTCTGTCTTGTATTTTTTTGTATAATAATGTATACGTATTTTTTAATTTGTCCCGCAAACTTAAATTGACCAAATTATAGTGAATGAAACTTACGCGTGACGTCACGATTGAGTATAAATTTTATTCTATCGTTACGTCACAAGCCGCCTCTCCTAAACTTTAAAGCGGTTAATCTTTGTCAATTCTAGTTTTTTTTTGAAAAACAAAAAAAATACGTGTCTCTAACTTTTCAATTATCTAACTGAGGGACTAATGAGATTTTTTCTTTTTATACCCAGTCATTATCCCTATTTAAATTATATTGCAAATTTGGTTGCCATTAGAATTTGTTATCGTCAAAATGTTAATTCGTTGCTCTTATAGCTATTATACCGTATGGCTCGCAAAGAAAAAATAAACAGAGAGAGATGGAAAAAAATAGAGACAGGACTGTTTGGAAGTGGAACAAATATGGCGGATAAAAAATACTAAGCGTTTACGAAATTTTCCCTATTATACATATCTCTGAGAATTATCATATACATACAGAAATTTGATAACCGTATTGAAATTAGTCACGCCCTAGCTCTACATTCATTCAAACATACCTTTATCTTTACCTAAGAGTTCAAGCTAAAAATCATCTCAATCAGTCCAGCAATTCTCGAGATACATCCATACTAACAAAAAAAAAATACTAAAATTTTACAATTGCTAAAAATTGCAATAAAATTGCTTTTACGTCAAACCTAATACGACAGCTCCTTCCTAATTAAAATAAAAGAAACCGCAGTGCTTTTATAAAAACGTACTAATTACTATGCCAATTATCGTGTCCGAAGGAACGTGATCCATTTGACAATTACAGACTCGAATTAGTAGTACTAGGGATGGGAAAGTGTGATAGAATTTTATCGATAGATTTTTTTTGGAACTTAGTCTTTGTATCGCGGGCTGTTTCACAAACATTCAAGTCACATGCATTTATTTATTTAAATTCTTTACTACTGTCTTTCTTTACCGCTTTTCAAATATATTACAAACTAGCTGTTGCCAGCGGCCTCGACCCCCCCACCCCCCACCTGAACGTAATATCGGGATGAAACCTATCCTATGTGTTAATCCTGGTTATAAACTATCTGTGTACCAAGTTTCGTCTAAACCCGTTAAATGGTTTTAGCGTGAAAGACGAACAAACATCCATACATACAAAGCTTTGCATTTCTAACATTAGTAATGAAAACAAAAAAAATATACATCAAAATTCACCCAGACACAACCACATTTAATTCAATTTCAATAGCCAAGCAATAAAAAAACTGAATCAATATCGTTCATAATAAAATTACCTTAATATTGGAGAGTATTAAAACAATACTCGGTTGAAACAATACCGTTTGACAAGAGGACAAAATTATTAATTCCATCAATGCCTAAGTACTTCGCGAGTTTTTGAAAGTTCGCCTCGATTGTAAGTTTCTTTTGTCGTTTTGTGAATTGCGAGTTTAACTTTCTATATTGTTTCAATAGCATTATTTCTAGAGGTGGATTCTGTTGGTAAGTTTACAATTTGATCGATTCGTTTCATTGATGTTGTGTGTTGTTCAGGACAGAGTGTTGGGGAGATCTTTGCCCAACTGTGGGATACAAATTATGTAGTAATAGGTGTATTTATAAAATGTTTTCTTTAGTATGGTTGATGTTCTACGCAGTCAGGAATGATAGCCTAGTGGTGTGATCGTTGGACTATCAAGTCAAAGATTATAGGTTTGAATTTATGTATAGTCATTTCAATAGCAACAGCTACAGATACAATAAAGGTTTAATTTTAAAGCCTATGTTCATCAGTGGACGAATATGGGCGGATAAAGATGATGATAGCATTAAAATAAGGTTAAAAGTTTAAAAATATAGCCTTCCTGATTAAAATGGCATAAAAACGACTCCCGCTATAAGGAAATTAATTATTGTGTTCCATGTACTGGGGATTAAAAACCTCATTTAAAAATAATTAATAAATTAAGAAATCTAAAACCCTACATTTTTAAATATGCCATTTTTAAGGTTGTAAATTGCTTTGTCATCGGGTTTGAAGCAACCCTGATAATTCCAGCCTTTCATCGGGAAGTGCCACAAAATTGAGTTACAGACGTCCAACGGTAGCGACAAACAAACAAGAAAAGTGAGTGTATAAAAACGTGGGCTAAATATCGACATCGATACTCCTTGACCTATACTTTCCCATCACTTTTAACGCCGCTATAACTTAGCTTACGACTCAGCTTTCAATATAATTAACACACATCTTCCTAGGGTTTCATTCTGACTGTATTCAGGGTAGGCAATGGGCAGTCTATGTTCTACTGGCAACTAACAAATTAAAGAAAGGTCACTTTTAACAAAAACTACTGTAGAAATATGGATTTATCAAATTCCTGGCTTTAATTGACTGTCCTGTTGCTCTAATGGTAAGTGGCCCTAACTGCTATACTGGAGGTCGTGAATTCTATTCCCATGCAGGATAATTGCTTATGTCATGAGCACGATCATCTATTCTGTGTCTGGGTTTAGAGAAGCGTTTGTGTGATCCACGAATGCTTGTCCTGAGTCTGGGTGTCTTTGTGCATGTGACTGGAATGTTTGTGAAACGCCCCGCGATTTAAGTCTAAATTCCTTAATACAGGAATCGTTTTGTTTTTGAATTTCAACCCTCAACGTACGCTGTCCCAAAACCACACCACAACTTTGACATACATGGTACAAGCCTCTCTGCCCGTCCCAAAAATATGTAAATATCATAATGTTTACCGCGTATATTGTCTATCAGCTTTGCTAAAGTAGGACGGATCTTGATTCGGTCGGTAGGGTGACCATGGTTTTGTAAAAAGTGAGATATTTTTCCTATATCATATTTTCACAATAATATTATAAATGAAAAAGTATGTGAGTATGTTTTTATCTGTGCTTGTCGTAAATCTTGACAGATTTGAATGGAATTTGCTATGGAGATAGCTGACACCTTGGATTAATACAAATACTATTTTTCTACTACATCGCTAAAGGAGAGTTATGTTTTTTATACGCTATAACCGACATTCAGGCGTGCGAAACCGCGAGCAGAAGCTAGTCATAATATTTCACTGAAATAAAAACATAATTTTCAGTATTTGTTCAGTATTTTTTTTCTAACAAGCCATGGTTACCCTACAAAGGGGTAGGCTTATTTCGGTCGCTGTGTTTCAATAGGTTATCATCCCTTTCGTAACATAATTTAAATAAAACTCCCAAATTTAGACGATACCCGTACTTCATCAAAACATGTTTGTTTTCGGAAACAGCCTACCAGATCTTAGACCTGGCGTGGGTGCGAAAGGGAGTTATGTCAATCGTAGTGCCATCTCTCTTCTATAATAAAAACAGTCTTGTTATATTTAGTAAGTAGGACATTGAAATATGACGAAAAAAACCATGAATGTCAAATGTTGACTGCACGGATAGCCGAGTGGTTGAGGTCACCACGCCGAACTCAATATGCGCGACATGTTCGTTTCAATTGCCACGTAGGACAAGCGTTTGTGTGATCCACGAATGCTTGTTCTGAGTCTAGGTGTCTTTGTGCGTATGACTTAGTTAAATGTTTTTAAAAGCTCTCGCTGATCTACAAATGTTTCTGTTGAATCTAGGTATTTTGTGCATGTGACTTTAATGTTTTTGAAACCTCTCGCGATTTCAGAATTAAATTCCTCAGTGCAGGAGTCGATTTTGTTTTAATTATGACAGAATTACTCCCGATTTGAAGGTTTCAAGCTCCTCTTGTCACCAGGTCTCAGCGTGGGTCACAGAGCTGGTGCTGTCTCACCCATCTCTTGAGGATCGGAAGGCGGCCCTTGCGTGCGTCCTGAGAGTGGCCCTAACCTGTTGGAATATTGGAAACTTCAACGGCGCCATGGAGATCGTCGCAGGGTTAAAGTAAGTGGAATTTCGGTACTAAAGTTGATATTATCAATTAGGGTTTTTGACACAAAGACCTGTTTAGTCCATGAGACAGAGTCTTATAATCACTGACCAATGGCAGTGTGCTTATGGTTATAGAAATTTGCTTCATATAAAATAGTTTTAACATGTTTGTTTGTGGTAGCTCTGTTTTTTTGTTTTTGGCTTTTAGGCACGTTTCTGACCTTTTTTAGGGATGAAGATGCCTCTTTTGACGTACTGTAAATTACGTATATTCGTATTCATACTAAGTTTAATATAGTTATAAAAAAATAAATATTAAAAAATGTATAGTTTCTGTTATTATTTAAACGTATTTAGTACTCTCTTCGCAATTTTTTCTTGTTGAAATACTCGAGAAGACCAAGAAGACCAAGTAGGCCGAAAAGATCAAAAAGACCGAAGCCCCGGTACGGTCAGCAGGGGTTTCTTTCGGCCTTCAGCTGTTTAAAGACTGTAGGCCGGCGGAAACTACTTGCTGACCTTACTTATACACTACGAGAAGACCAGAAGACCAAAGAAGACTGCAAAGAGAAGATTACAGAAGATATTGTTTTGTATGAGAGGTTATTTTAACAGACGCATATACAGGGTGTCCCAAAACTCAACGATAATCTGAGACCGGATAAAAGGCCAAGTGATAGAAGATCAGGGAAAAATATTAAAAATAAACCATATCACTCAGTTCACCGATAAGAGACATTTAAAAAGTTGAAATTCGACATCCCTCGTCGCGAAACTATAAATAAATGCAATGAAAAGAAATATTTTTTTACAAAAAATAGAAATATATTTTTTTCCCCTGATCTGTTATCACTTGGCCTTTCATCCGGTCTCAGATTATCGTTGAGTTTTGGGACACCCTGTATATGTGTATGTATATAGTTTTGTATCTGATTACATTAAACTCCAAATGCAATATAGGTATTGCAAATTGGCGTTTAAACTTTCAGCTGCAAACAATATTTTATAAAGTGATTTCTTTTTATTGTCATAGTATGTGTTACACTCTCTCCATAATCTATTTTGCTACTAAACAGAGTTTAAGCATAATATTTTATCGGGAAATGGACTTATAAATTTAAATACATTTTAAAAATACAAGTCATTTCATGGAAACTGTAGTTTATTTTTTTAATAGTTCTTTGAAGGCGGCCAAGCCTATGCTCAAGCTAACTGCGTATATATCCTACTAATATTTGCATAGATAAAACCGCAGAATAGGTTTGGACCAAAGATACACAGATAGTTTATAAACTTTATAAACATCTAATATACACGGTGATTTTTTTAGTCGTCTTACAAAAGCAGCCCAGTTCATGTATCCGACTTAAAATACCCCTAGGCGCGATTATTATTTTTTTATCATCAACTAAGATAATAAGTACGAAGAAAAATTAAACAAGAGAAATCTGAAATATTGTCTTAAAATGATAAAAACGCCGCCGCCCGCGCCCCCCACCATTGTTATAAGGCTCGGACCACGCTCGCAACAGAGCGGTACCGGTAACGGTATCTAAAAAAACACGAATTGCATCATAATATTGAATAAAAGTTGCATTTATTTTTTTTTGAAATCTCATAAATACCTATTTTTTTATCATGAACGTGTTCTAGTCATTGGATACATGAACTGGGCTGCTTTTGTAAGACGACTAAAAAATCACGGTGTATTAAATTCTCGTGTCACGGTGTACAAATTTGAACGAAACGGCTCGACCGATTCTCATGAAATTTTGTGTGCATGTTGGGTAGGTCTGAGAATCGGACGACATCAATTTTTTCCCAAATTTCAGTACACTCACTTTCTTGTTTGTCGTTGCGGTTGGATTTTTGTAACTCAATTTTGAGGCACTTCCCGATAAGCTAGCAGGCTGAAATTTTCAGGGTAGCTTCAAACCCGATGTCAATGCAATTTACAACTATAAAAACGGCGGGACCGATTTTGATAAAATTTTAACGGAGTGACATTTAAAAACATGTTTAATTATATTTTTTAGTCTATTATCACCCTCCTAAGACATACTTTTTATGCACTATATAACATTTTAACTTTACTTCATTGTAACGTTTTCTCTCTGGATGTCAGTTTTTATAGAAAATCATTATCATTTTTGCTATTTGTAATTGTTTTGCTAATTTACGCTGTTTTGCAGACATTCATTATTATGTAAAATGCTACTGTAATATTTTATTTTGAAATGAGTAACTTATGGAGTTTCTTGCCGGTTCTTCTCCATAAGAATGACACTTTGGAACCGTGCAACTAGAGTCAGTAATGTAACGTTTTAAAAGTGCCTGAGAAACGGCCTTATTTGAACAAAATAACGTTAGCTAGGTCAGCTAGTATACAAATACAATACTTACTAACTTTTGCCTTTATGATCGTGATATAGCTTAGAAAGGGCCAAATCTCGAGTATATGAATAAACTGTCAGAGTTACATATCATATGACTGACCGCCCCTTAGTCCTTTGAGATACGCCGACACCGTTACTCAAAGTTTAGGTCGACTTGTGAAATATTCACAACTACTGTTGAATTTGAGGCGTGGGTTCAGGGTGAGAGGTTTGTAATAATAGGATAGTTAAATTGTTTAAGTTTAGGTGTGTGTGTATGTTTGTATGTGTATGTGTGTACTCAATTTGAGGATGTATTTTAAAAAGGGAGATAATAATATCTTGGTGTGTATTTTATATAAATACTAGCTGATCCAGCAAATGCTGCTTTGACGATTATTTTTTTGCTCGTTGTATGTATTTTTAATGCCACATTAAAAAAAAAAAACAAACAATTTCGTCCAAAAAATAAAATATTTTTTCAGTGTGGTGTCCCCTTATCACTTAGGGGTATGAAAAATAGATGTTGGAGGAGACCTACTGGTCTGAGAATCAGCTAACATCAGCTACTGAATAGGCATATAAAATTTGGTAAAAATCAGTCGAACCGTTTCGGAGGAGTACGGTAACTAACATCGTGACATGGGAATTTTATATATTAGAGGAAGATATAATAGTTAAGAAACGAATTTTTTAAAGTTATCAAGCGGTATTGACGAACTAGACTGAGATGGTGTTCGTTTTGACGAACACCATCTCAGTCTGCCCGTGACCATGATACCTGCAATGGTGTCGAAACGCCGGGAACTAAAATCAAACATTAAACCGCGATAAAATCCGTAAAAGTAGTTTCATTTCAATGTCTAACATTCGCGTAAACCTAAGAAATCATTATCAAGCGGTATTTTAGTTTAATTTTCATATTTAACAAAAAAACTTTTTTATTGCGAAGCCTCTTTGTTAATAAAGCCTTTTTTTGGACAAGAGTTTTTCCATAAACCTCTGTATATTAAAAACAACAATAGTCTTTGCGTGCTAAAATCATGCCAATTGAGTTTTTAATTAAAAACTTTTAAACATACATAATACATACTAACAGGTCAAAATCAGAACTTCCGGCTTTTAAGTCGGTTAAAGCACTAACCCTTCTCCTGAATATAGCAAATACTTTTATAAAAACCGCATTCAAATTGCTTCAGCCAAACGCTAGATAATCGCGGACAAACATACATACATAAACACAGGTCAAACTGAGAACCTATTTTTTTATTATTTTGTTGATATATAAATCGCACACACTTACTTTATAACAAGATACTTAACATACTAGCAATTTTGGTACTTTAGTGCCAAGAAAAATTAGAATAACACCAGGTGTGTTTTAGTGACAAAATAACAGTTTCCTAAAAGTTATCTGACTTAGGTTAGACACACACTAGACCAGCATACAGCAAGCCCATAAGACCATCAATCTTTGAGTTTGATAAAACCGTTGTAGCAAAAATACCTTGATATAAAGGAAAAGATTCCTCAAAATAAATTTTTGACAGGCCTGTTGGTCTAGTGGTTAATGACCCTGACTGCTATACCGGAGGTCGTGTTTTCGATTCCCATCCAGGACAAATGTTTGTATGATGAGCATGATCATTTGTTCTGTGTCTAGGTGTAATTTATATATATTATGTATGTATTTAAAAATATATAATTATGTTTATCGATTGTCTAGTACTCATGACACAAGCTTTGCTTAGTTTGAGACTAGATGGCGTTGTGCGCAAGTTATGGAATATTATTAATTGTTACAAAAATTAATGGATTTTTGACATTTTAAGCGAGCTGCTTTAACAATTTAATACATTTGATCAATTCAAAACCTATTTATTGAATCTGTATCCAAGTTACATGCCTCCTCGCCAACGCTGACGAATCCCTCAAACGTATTGAACTGACAAGTCAAAGTCACGTCACTTGTCGAAGAGGAATGTCATTTCTTTACATTTGCATTTTTGATTTGTTTTCTTTTGTAATGTAATGTAATATTATCTGGGCCTCTGTGTGTGACCAGCCTAACTTCCAAGATACTTTGTTACTTAAGAAGTGAAATATGTGTGTAATAAAAAATGGCGTTAAAGGTGTTGCCAGCTTTTAAAATAGGTTTATTTATAGTAGGTAAGGGTCGAGGTTTTATAAGCATTCTTCCTGTTTTCGTATATGAATGTTTTATGTAAATCGAAAGTATTATTTTTGACGATAAGAATATTATTTTGAGTTATTTCGCATTTATTCTGCTTGATACAGGTATCTAATCAAAATCGTTACAGCAATTTTGAAGATAACAGAGAAAAAAGATATAAACAACACAGATAATGAATTATTTAATAAAAAAAACTTTGACAGTACAATATGATTCAATAACAAAAAGTCATAATGGCAAACATTAAAAAATGATGCAAATATTTATTTAATAACGGTTTACTGACGCGTCGGCTCATGTTGAATCAATCCGGTTAGGTCCAAAACTAGTCGGGCAATCCTGATACATACGCGGAAGTAAATCGTTATAACAATAAATTATTCTTATAATCATCATAATTAATCGGGCTCAAGAGATTTATTAGAACCAAATATTGCAATTCATTAAAGTCAACTCAAAGTCACCACGCAATGGGAGTCAGTGGATGGACGGCGTCGCCGTGGGAGGCCTAGGAAGCGGTGGCGAGACGACCTTAACGCTTACCGCGCGGGCTGGTTACATGAGGTCCAGAATATAGAATCGGGGAAGAATTTGGGGGAGGCCTTTGCCCAACAAGTGGCAAAAATACAATATTTCAATTTCAACAAAACTTTGAGAACAACTGTCTGACATAACACTGGCAGTATCTTGTCCTGTTCCAACCCGTTTCAACCCCTGTCCATCAGCCGGTCTTATGTGCCCGTATCCGTAGCACAGAGTAATTTCATTACAAGGGTTAAAAGTTCCCTTTTTTATTGCGTTATAATGTTCTTACAAAATACTTAGGGCGGCCATTTTTTTTCCGATATTGATTATTGTAACAATCGTTCATGCTAACCTCTTTGCCTGCGTAGATAGACATAAACTAGATGGCGCTGTGTAAAAGTTGTGAACATTTTATCATATTATTATATTGTATATTTTAAAAATTGATGTTGGAATTTATTGTAAAAACAGAACCCTGTTACTAAGACTCATCTGTCTGTTTGTTTGATACCAAGCTAAATCTCATGAACAGTGACAACTATATAGTTACGATTGAAACAAATAATTAGACGTATTTCTGTTACTAAAAAGACACAGAGGTTTTGATTTTATTTTGATAATTGTATTTTTTTGGAGTGCCAGATTTATTTTAACGGGAACTCAAGAAATTACAGATAGTCCCCAAAATTTAGCCTGCCTTCCGAAACACGGTAGAACTCGATATAACATAGATGGTCACCCATCCGCGGACCAACGGCCCACATTAAGTCGAAAAACATAAATTTTAATTATGTTCAAAACAAGCTAACATATTAACAAATGAGTCTTATTTGTTTAATCATTGTTGCTATGTTAATTATGAGTGATGTTAATTCTAAAACCCGTTAATTTCGAGTATTCCGTTTAAGATAATATTTTCTAATCACAAAAACACAACTTTGTAATAAAAATTTATTCAGGGAGCTGACTCCTTGAATATACAGCAGTGTGTGTCTGTTTATAATTCACTATTAAACGGCTAGATTTATTTCGATAAAATTCCTTATGGAGGTAGCTAAAAACTTGGATTAAAACGTAGGCTATTTTAATCCTAGTAATATAAGTTTGACGACCTCCGTGGTCGAGTGGCGTACGCACCGGTTTCAAGGTGTCGCTAGCTCTGATGTCCCGAGTTCTATCCCCGGTCGGGTCAATGTAAAAATTCACATTTCTACATCGTCTCGGGTCTGGGTGTTTGTTGTACCTTCGTTGTATCTGAATTCCATAACACAAGTGCTTTAGCAACTTACTTTGGGTTCAGAACAATGTATGTGATGTTGTCCGCATTTATAGTTATATTTAAGTAGGATAACGTATTTGCATAACCAATATTTGAACGAGTAGAGCTGCGAGTAACAGCTAGTCTTCACAACAGTTGCCTTGTGACGTTGTTACATCATATTAACGATTTATTCTTTCCCTCTCCTAATTTTTTCGTGCCCTACAGGGTCCATATTGTAACTTCAACTTGTTTTTTACCATCCTTGTACTTATGTTGGGGTCGGCTTCCAGTCTAACCGGATTCAGCTAAGTACCAGTGTTTTACAAGGAGCGACTGCCTATCTGACCTCCTTAACCCAGTTACCTGGGTAACACGATACCCCTTGTTTAGACTGGCTTTCAGACATTAAAGCTTCTGACTACCTGTAACGACTGTCAAAGATACATATAATTACGTATAACAGCCGGGACCCACAATTTAACGTGCCTTCTGTGTTTCGGAAGGCACGTTATTTGTACTTAAATATGGAATGCAATAAATAATCGAGTATTGAGTGTTGAGTTTTCGTTTGTCAGAAAGCTTCAATAAAACACTCCAAGCTTGGGATGTATTATTACATCCCAATGATGCGAGGGAACACGTCTCAAATTGGGGATCAATTTTATTTCCCGACAATATTTTTACTTGACTTTAAACATGATGGACGCCTTTTTAAGGGTCCGTAACCCAAAGGGTCAAAATGGAAACCCGTTATTAAGATTCCATTTATATGTCTATACTTCTGTATGTCTGACTGTCACCAGGCTGTATCTCGTAAACCCTGGTAGCTGTACAGTTCAAATATTCATTTTTTTTCGCAGCGTTAACAACAAGTCCTTATAATAAACGCAAAGCTACGATGTTACAGTCATATTTTTATTTGGACGACAAATTAAATTATGGACCTCAAATTTATTTGTCATTTCTTTTCCCTTCACCAAATTGTAAGAAAGAGCTCAGTTATTTTCTGTATTTACATTAAACCGCCTTGTCGTACACAAGCTTTGCGTAGTTTGAGGCTAGATGGCGTTGTTTGTAAATATAAGAATATGCTCATATAATGACAATAGCTGTTACCCGCAACTTCGTTCGCGTGATTAGAAGATATAGGAAATTAAACTACTTTTACGGATTTTATCGCGGTTTAATTTTTGATTTTAGTTCCAGACGTTTCGACACCTTTGCAGGTATCATGGTCACCATCAATCGAAAATTAAACCGCGATAAAATCTGTAAAAGTAGTTTCATTTCAATGTCTAACATTCGCGTAAACCTAAGAAACCACTATAGAAGATATAAGTTAGAAATTTTTGAACGGAAGCCCTCAAAGATGAATAATTTTCCCCGTTTTTTCCACATTTTCTGTTGTATCTTCGCTCCTATTAGTTGCAGCGTGATGTTATATAGCGTGAAACCTTCCTCGATGAATGGTCTGTTGAACACAAAAATATTTTTTCAATTAGAACCAGCAGTTCCTGAGATAAGCGCGTTCAAACAAACAATCAAACAAACAAACTCTTCAGCTTTATATAATAATAAATAAATGCGGACAACATCACATACATTGTTCTGAACCCAAAGTAAGTTGCTAAAGCACTTGTGTTATGGAATTCAGATACAACGAAGGTACCACAAACACCCAGACCCGAGACAATGTAGAAATGTGAATTTTTACATTGACCCGACCGGGGATCGAACCCGGGACCTCAGAGCTAGCGACACCTTGAAACCGGTGCGTGCGCCACTCGACCACGGAGGTCGACAATATATATATTAGTATATATAGGTGTTTACTCAGATTTTCACTTTACATTTGCCCGGTAAACATTCGGTCGGTTTTTAAGGAAAAAACAGCGGTAATAAAATCGCTTTGGGTCACCGCATGTTACCTTAATACGCCCCTGGGGCGAACCAAATGACCCGAAAATAATGTGGGCGTAAATTGTACGAAAATCACCCTGTATCTAATTTCAATGATTTTTCCCCTTAATTTTGACCTCCTAAGTATACGAAAGGTGAGATCGGATGTCCGTTTAATTGTGTTTTTTTATATAGTCATGATGTAATGGGCTGTGAACGACCAATGTGTATTTGGGGACAGTTACAGACTGGTTTTAAACAGCTTTGATACTGGCGCCCACCGTGGGACTCACAAGCGTGGTGATCAATGCTCGTTCTCTGTTTGAGAGGCCTTCAGTGGGACAATTACAGGCTGGTGTTATTAATAGCTTCAGTATTGGCGCCCACCGTGGGACCGGAAGACAGTTTAGTAATATCAACTCGGACAGTTACAAGATATCAGTTAAGTGATAACTAAGAGAGTTAATAGTTACACGTTTAACCTGTCACTGCGGTAATAGTTAAATTGTCGGCTGTCAGGCTTTGAAGTTGGTATTTTGACACGCTTTGCGGCTTTTAGAGGGGTTGACGCAATTAGGAAGTTGTCTCATTAATTATGAAAGGCTTGGATCGACTTTAATCGGCTTTGAATGCTCGAATTATTCCTTATTGGTATTCGGATTCTTTTGGTAATTTGAAAAGTTTTTATTTTTTCTTTTAAAACAGTGGAATTTTTCGAGTTTTATTTTTTGCGCTTTGTAGCAATTATTTTGATTAAGCCATTCCAATTTATTTCAATAAAAAAGGCCTACTAAGTTAACTGTACAACAAAAACTAAAATCGCTCAATCGGTTCGGGATCTATGACACCACAGACAGACAGACACAAAAAACTAAAATAACAACCCTCTTGCTGCCTCTACGGTTAACAAATTACCTATCAAACTAGATTTAAACAAAATTAAAAATAAGACCTGTTTTAAAACCTCTTTCTTGAAACTCTCAAAATGTCACCCATAAGCATCTCATTCAGCCAGTAAATTTATTATAAAGAGAATTACTTCCGCTCCGTCCTATATTGCAGCGATAAATAAACTAGGAAGGTCAGGACAAACAACTTTGCTATGAGGTTGCTTTTAAAAAGGTTTTTATATTAAAACTAATAGATACCCGCAGACCCGCCTGCTTTACATGGAAAATAACGACCTCCGTGGTCGAGTGGCGTACGCACCGGTTTCAAGGCGTCGCTAGCTCTGAGGTCCCGGGTTGGATCCCCGGTTGGGTCAATGTAAAAATTCACATTTCTACATTGTCTCGGGTATGGGTGTTTGTGGTACCTTCGTTGTATCTGAATTCCATAACACAAGTGCTTTAGCAACTTACTTTGGGTTCAGAACAATGTATGTGATGTTGTCCGCATTTATATTTATTTATTAATGATCCCACGAGAATACAAAATCGGGGTAAAAACTATCCTGAGTGTTAATCCTGGTTATAAACTATCTGTGTATTGAGTTTCGTCTAAATTCGTTCAGTGGTTTTTGCGTGAAAGAGGAACAAACATCAATACAAATAAACTTTCGCGTTTGTAATATTAGTAGGATAGTTAAATCTAAGAATTTTCTTTTGTTTGTCCTTTCTTGATTAACGATGAAGGAACAGCAAGGTGCTAGTGGTGTTTAATGCTCTTTTTGTATAAAGGAAGAGGCCTGTGCCCAACAGTGGGCAGAGCATTTATGCATTTTTGTTTTTATATATAAATACTAGCAAACCTGGTTTTGTATAATAAATTATTTCTAGTTGTATGTATTTTAATGCCACATTATAAAAAAAAAGCAAAAAAATATTAAGGGTGAACAACCGATTCTCAGACCTACTGAATACGCATATAAAGTTTGGTAAAAATCGGTTAAGCCGTTTCGGAGGAGTACGGTAACTGACATCGTGACACGGGAATTTTATATATTAGATATTTTACATCTCTCAATTCATGGAATAACTTCTTGGGAAGAAACCCAGTCCTTTGTTAATAATAATTAAGCTATTAAACTGTCATACTAGCTGTACCGGCAGCTTTGTCTGCATCGTATTTAACAAAAAAATTAACTAGTTTTTACTGAAAAGGGGCCTTTTTCAGTTAAAGATTTTTCTGAAATATCCTAGGTTACTCCTTATCACATTAGCTCCCATCTAGAGTCAGTCATGGCTTAACCAATTTCGGCAGGGAGCTTTTAGAGATTGGCCGGAACAAACATACAGACAAAAACAATTCGATATTTTTTGGAAACCGATATTGAATCGGATAAGCCATTGCTGAGGTCATCGCGCACAAACGTACTCACAAACAGACGGCAAAAATATATTTTATCTTTTTGTAATTTTTCTGATTTTTTTGGATGTGTTCTGGAAACAGAATTCTTGAAAAAATATTCATTGTACAGATTTAACTTTTTTTAAATGTATAGCTACTTAATTGTATTACATAATATTCGGTCTAGATGTAATAGTTAGCTAAAACCCTTGGTTAGGCTAAAATATTAGCCGCAAACTAACTTCAGACAAACTAAGTTAGGCTGAATTGTTATTCTAATGTAGTCTAGTTTCTTGTGACTGTTTTTTTGAGTTATTGACTAGCTAAGTTTAGCGGCTTTGTTCGTAAATTAACATTTTATTTCATTTTATGAAATACTTTAACTTACCTAAAGTGTAGTCCATTGTATTTGAGGATCTCCTGTCTAAGCTACAACTCCACAAATTGATCGATCACAGGTTAAGCTACGCTTGATACGGTAGGTCCGTGGATGGGTGACCATCTATGTCAAAACAAATTCTTCCGTGTTTCGGAAGGCACGTTAACGTTTGGGTCACGACTGTTAAGTACACATTCTTGACAGTCGTTACGGGTAGTCAGAAGCTTGAAAGTCCGACAACCAGTCTAACTAAGTCGTATCGTGTTGCCCAGGTAACTGGGTTCAGGAGATTAGATAGGCAGTCGCTCCTTGTAAAACACTGGTACTTAGCTGCATCCGATTAGACTGGAATCCATCCCCAACATAGTTGTGTTCACATCGTGGAATGCAATAAACGTATTGAGTATTGTGTAAAACCAAAAACTAACCCATATGTTTTGTCCACAGGTCCAACAAATTAAAGTCCTTTTGGTTCAGTATATCGGACGAGCCTCTCCCAGCGCTGGACTTCCTGTCAGCTGCGTTACTATCAGCCGAGTATGAAAGGGCACTGGGCAGGGCACTGGCCATGCCTGAATGTCGACTTATACCATTTTTTGGAGCCTTTCTTAGGGAATTAAGGTTAGTATCTAAAATATACCTAAAAAAATCAAGCACTAGTTGGACTAGCGACAATAAGGGTTCCCGAAAAATAAGCCAAATAGTTTATCTTCAGCTTATTTGCGGGGAACTCTCTGTGAAAGAACCCGGTAACAAAAATATATCATTGTGTATATTTCAACTGTATAGCTTCACGCGGTTTGCGAGACTCATGACGATGGAGGCACGGACTGACAGACAGATGGACAGACAGCGGCTTCTCAATTGACCAATGCCCGTTCTCTGTATGAGAGGCCTGCAGTGGGACAGTAACAGGCTGGTGTTATTAACAGCTTCGGTAATGGTGCCCAACGTGGGGCTCACAAGCGTGGTGATCAATGCTCGTTCTCTATATGATTTGTTATTATTTATATGATAGATTAATAATAGTGGTAAGCAAATAGCTCTCGGTTATATGTAAACCGATCGTTAGCCTGTTACAGAGACCATCTAAAAATTACATTCTTGTACTGATATGGAGTTGTTAATACGAAATTCTGTGTTGTTGCTTTTTTTCCTCGACCATGTTGTGTGATGTCGGTTTTTTTCGTCATCTACTCTGTCCCACTACTGGGTACTAGGCTCCTCCAAATATTTTCCACAATACTCCTGTGCTTCAGACAATCAGCCCACGCGTTAAGCGCTTAGATCATCCCGCCACCGCTTTCTAGGCAGACTGCACGTGTAAAAATTGAATAATATTTTTTAATAACAAAAACATACGACCTGCACAAAAACTGCTAAATCTGTTCAACCAAACAGGATCTTGTTAATTTAAATTAATACAATAACTATGCACATGAAAAATCATGTTCAATTATAAAAATATAAAGAAAAACTAATTTATTAAAATTGCATTTTTCAGTCTCTAATTACTACTTTATACACACAAACATATGTACATATCAAAACACTAAACAACATTTTCAAATTCACTTTCGTATTCACAGCTCTATGGCAATATCAATCACCCCAACATTTTCGCTTCAGTAAGCAAGACTACATGTTTTTAATTACGCGAGTACCCAAAACGTTAGCTGTACAACGTTATATGTGGCAAAAAATAAAGTACGAGTCGACCTCGTGACTCAGGGTTCCGTACAAATAAGTTTAAAAACAGCAACGATTTAAAAATTGTTCATTGGCACATCGCTTAAATTAGTTGGACAGGGTATTATTTTACAAAACAATCTGACAAGTCCGTCGGACGCATTTCCAAAAAAAAAATTGGTTTCGTATTTTTTTTATTTCATAAACAAAAATTGAACGGTATTTAAATTATCGAGTGACGTCACTTACCAGTACGCTTTTTACTCGCAAGTGATGTTTTTAGCCCCCACTACCAAACTTAAGTGTTTTTTATCTTAATAACTTTTTAATCTTGTAATAGAATTAAAATAACGTGTTAATGTGATTAGATGACGTTGTGTGAATCATTTTTTTCATCGGCCTAGCCTTTTTTCCCAACTATGTTGGGGTCGGCTACCAGTCCAACCGGTTTCAGCTAAGTACCAGTGTTTTACAAGGAGCGACTGCCTATCTGACCTCCTTAACCCAGTTACCTGGGCAACACGATACCCCTTGGTTAAACTGGCTGTCAGACTTTTTCAAGCTTCTGACTACCTGTAACGACTGTCAAAGATGTAGGAATAACAGCGGGGACCCACAATTTAACGTGCCTTCCGAAACACGGAGGAACTCGTTATGACAAAGATGGTCACCCATCTACAGACCAACCGCGTCAAGCATAGCTTAACCTGTGATCGTATCACTTATGCGGTTATAGCTTAGCCACGAATGTTGTGGAAATATTAAATTAAAAATTCTTCTTTCTCAGGGAGATACTGGCGGCATCCCCTTCTCTTACTGGGAGTCACTCTGTTGGAGGCACGCCGACGCATAGAAGAGACTTTAAGAAGGAGTCTATGAAAGATGACAGGTAAGGACAAGTGACAGCATGGATCCCCCCGTAGGACAAGCATTTGTGTGATCCACGAATGCTTGTCCTGAGTCTGGGTGTCTTTGTGCTTGTGACTTGAATGTTTGTGATACTCTCGATATGAGGATTCAATTGTTCTGTGCTAGAATCGTTTTTTGAAAATTGTTCGATCGTCTGTCATTATTTTGTATCCTATGAGGGGTTGCATTTTTACAAGGGATGCTTAGCGTTTGACGTATATTTTTACTTCTGTCCCGTAAACCATAAATTGATGTACTATAACGTGAATGTAATATAACATTCCACAACTGTCACACAACGCAATCTATATTTAGAGATAGAAATATTTATATATTTCTAAATACGTACGCAACATAGATAAATCTCATAGACACCAAGACACAGAACAAATGATCGTGCTTATCACAGAAACATTTGTCCTGGGTGGGAATCGAATCAACGAGCTCCAGTTTAGCAGTCAGGGTCACTAACCACTAGACCAACAGGCCAGTTCAATGGTCGACAGTTGGTAGCAACGGCTACGTGCTTTCGTTACATTATTTTCGTGTAAATTATTAACTCTTTCACGTTTACATTTTCTAGAAAATATCTTTTCAAATGCTTAAGAAACTGAAATAACTCACTAAATGAAATACGTGTTTCAACACGTCATGTTTTAAACTGACAAGCAAAAGTTTCACAAATAGAAGAATTTTCAGCTAAGAAAATTCATAGCAACATCCTCCTACTATTATAAAGGCGAAAGTTTGTAAGTATGGATGTTTGTTACTCTTTCACGTGAAAACTACTGAATGGATTTGAATGAATCTTTACCACAATATAGCTTATACATCAGAATAACACATAGGCTAAAATTTTTGAGGTTTCTAATGTGAGGTCGTAAAAAAACAATTTTTTTGCGCTTATATTGCAAACGCTGACTGAATCCTACAAGATAGATAGAAGGCAGGTATAAATTATTACTTATATCTTCTTACCACGCGGACGAAGTCGCGGGCAACAGCTAGTAATATATATTATTGTGGATAATGCAAAGTTGGTTGAGATAGAAGCAAAGAAGCCCAATATTTAATACTCACTCAGCTAATATTTTCTCTCCTTCTTCAGAGGGTCATTGAAGAAGGACTCCAGAAGAGAAAGCGGAAAGAGGATGGACCAGAGCACAACCACCAGTCCACTTCGCGACAGCTGCAAACGCGACTCCAGACTTACAGACTCAAATAAACAAGTGGTAAGAAATTTAGCGCCATGATTCAAATCAAGCTAAATACTAAGTTCCTACAAAGCAAATTCAATGTGAGTGTGGTTGTCAAGAATGTGTAGTCATTGCTAAAATTGAGAGACACTAATAGAGTATTTAACGCAGTGTATGAAGGATTGCAACGCATTGCCATACACCGACACAAAAACGCGGATGACGTAGCACAGCGGTTCAGGTTTAGTCAGTAAGAGTCTGACACTACACATCATCAAACAGATTTCTAAAAGATATAGAATATTTTTTTTTCTTGTATCCCGTAACAAGCAATGAAGGAATACAGTCTTTAAAAAACTCGTATGACGTCACTTACCAGTACGCTTTTTACTAGCAAGTGACATTACAGGGTAGCATATTGGGACCTACTTTATTCCTAGTTTACATAAACGACCTGTGCAATTTGTCTCTGCAAAATGGTGTCATTATATCGTATGCTGATGATACAGCTCTTGTGTTCTCAGGTAAGTCTAAGGATGAGGTCTATCAAAATGCCCAAAATGGTTTTAATGTAGTGTCTAACTGGCTTAACAATAATATTCTAACATTAAATTCAAATAAAACAAATTACATGTTATTTTCAATGAGAAATAGTAATAAGTCGACTACTAACCTAAATATTTATGCACATAAGTGTAATACGAGCGCGTCCGCGGCGACTGCATGCGCTTGCCCTACATTAGTAAAAACTGACAATACTAAATATCTAGGTGTCACTATTGACAGTCACCTTAATTTCCGTAAACATATTGATTCATTATGCACCAGAGTACGTAAATTAATCTATATCTTTAAACACTTACGCAACATTGCAGACTTTAATCTAATTCGCCAGGTGTATATGGCTTTGTGCCAATCCATTCTTACCTACTGCATAGACTCATGGGGTGGTGCTTCTAAATCTATTATCTTGCCCCTAGAACGTGCTCAAAGAGCAATCCTAAAGGTCGCCACTTTTCGTCCTTTCAGGTTTCCTACTCACCAGTTATACAGGGAATGCAAAGTACTTACAGTACGCCAGTTATTTATTCTACATATAGTACGACTCCAGCATACTGAAATTGGTTTCAGCCCGGTACCTTCCGGCAAGAGAAGAAAGGATTTAGTTTGCACTAACCCACAAACGCAACATGCTTTTACTAACAGATTTTATTTATTTCAAGGACCCTATTTATATAACAAATTTAACAGGCTACTAAAGTTATATAGTGTAAGCTTAAATAGGTGTAATAGAATGGTAATAGAATACTTACAGTCCCTCAATTACTCAGATACGGAAAAATTGCTAGAAATATTACAATAAACTGTTTAGCTTAGAAATTATAATAATAAGTACAGGTAATGTAATTAAATAATTCAGGACAGCTTGTCCTGCTTAGTCTTTTATAATACAATTAAGTGATAGAATTACATTAAAATATCCATCAATCATTTTTTTGCACTGATAACCCGAAACACAGGTTTAAAACAAACCTAGTTCGGGTGTCCCTATATTATCTTTAGACCATCCTTCTCGTATATTATTATGCTTTGGTGTAGATTAACTCAACTCCTATGATTAAGACTATTAAGATATTTTTACTGGTTTTACATCCGAGTCATTTGTATTCGTACATGTATTTAAGTAATGTGAACTATGTTTTTAATAAATATATTTTTAATTTTAATTTTTAATTACTATCCCCACTACCATACATTTCATTATCTTATCAGCTTTTTTAATCTTCCTAATTTTTTAATGGCGAAATAATTTTTAATATTACCCCTTCCAGTATATAGCCTCATTTGACGAGGAAGGGGAGCAGGCCCCCGGCTGGAGACGCGTGGGCCCCGAGGGTCTCATCAACTTGGAGAAGGTGTACCGGACACAGGCCGTCATGGATCACATCGCCAGCTTCCACCAGCACCATCACGCGCTCGCCAGGAATAATGCCCCAATCTTCGGAGATTATTTGAGGTGATATTTTTTTGGGCTATCTTTAAAATTACATATTAAAACAGTTGCTGGAATTTAGACCTGCAACTATATGCATAATAATTCAATCTTTGAAACCCTTTTTCACATAAATACTTAGACCTTTGTTTAGTCCTAGCTACCGCACTAGGTTAAGTAACCTGTAATGGTAGATTAGTGTTATAATTAAATAAATAAATAAATAACTTGGTGAAAGTTGGAAGGAATTTCTCGTCGTTTTTGGGGTCTTTAAAGTATTGTTACCTATCTAAACATTATGCTACTGTTGTGTAGTCATTACTATTCAATCCTGTATGTTAGAGAAGGGGCTTTTGGAAAACATTTCGACCGCTACAGACTGGTTTTTAGTCTAAAAGTAGCTTAATATCAAAAAGGTTTCTCTCTCATTCTCACTATTCTACGAATCTTACGTTAATGATGACAAAGTCTTCTTTGGTAGAAGGTCATAGTAAATGCTCAAACCTAGTTGGTGCAATCAATCTCCACTCCAGCTCACTGTGAGGCATCTGAATATTAGGAATCCAGTTCTCCTCACGATGCTTTCCTTCACCATTTGTCAGAAGAGTCTTACAATAATCAAGAATGTACATTTAACTTTAAAAAAGTCACATTGTAACTTTGCCTGCATTGGGATTGACCCTGCTTCTCGAACACAACGAAAACCTCAGGGCGAACAAGGCCATTTCAAAATCAAAACCCATTTATTCAGTAAGGCTACCAAGTACCACTCACAAAATATTTTACATAGACAGCTCCCCGTATCGCATACCCTTCGGCACTTCCGAAGTACTATGGCAGAACAGTCTTAAATTTTTCCGCGCCCAAAACTGTTCCCCCTCAACCTAACCAATATTTTCTCCATCAGAGCAGCAATGCTCGCGTGCGAAGAGCCGGTGTTCACGCAGCCAACCTCCAAGACGAATGGAGACTTTGAGAACGAAGCCCTGTACGAGTTGGAGGGCACCGGCTACTGTCCCGTGCAGCCGCTGCCTCACGACCACGGAGTCACCATGTTTCCACTAGCACCGCAGAACGGGGAGAGGATGGACAGGCATATTCTACAGGTGAGGGGTTTTTGGTTAGTTCAATTTTATTTCTTTAAGAAATAGCTTTTCAGAATTATCAGCTCTGTTATGACTCTCGTGATATTTTGACAGCTACAATTTTGTGTTCAAAAAATAAATTATTATCTTAGAAAAACAGAACAGACTTTGTATTCGCAATAAAAAATATGAATGAATATGAATATGAGTGTTACGATGTTGCTTTTGAAACTTCATTTTGTCTTTGACTCATGAATGTACCCGTCTTTGTTCAATAACGATTTCAATGAAGCGATACGGCTGATGCTTCAATCATAAAAAGGTATTATGATATAAGTATTTAACAATAGCCGAAATATTAATAATACGCGCAAATATTTTTTACCTACACTTTAACTCTGGCCCGTTCTTAATCTGATCTTAATTTCGTTTTCCCCTTTTTACAACCATTTGTGTGATCCACAAATGCTTGTCCCGAGTCTGAGTGTCTTTGTGCATGTGATTTGTATGCTTAAAAAAAATATTAAAATTTAAATCTGTTTATTTCCACGAAAAAAAATAAAAAAAATTCTAAATAAGACATAAGTTTTTTTTTTTTTTTTTTTTCTCTTTATTTTATTTAGGGACTTTTATACAAAGGTACATGCCAGTCCCATCGGACCTTATAAAACATTATACCGTAAAGCGTAGTAACACAAACTTAATTAAACTATGAGCAGCCCTGGAGTTAGGAAACGATAGAATTTGATGAAATAACCCAACATCATACATATTTGTCCCGAGTTCTGCGAACAACTTATCTCTTGCAGACCGAAATCTGACACATTCCATCAATAGATGCATAACGTCTTCTTTTAATTATTTTTTTTTACTAAGAATCCAAACTTATTGAGTGGCATGTGTCCAGATCTCAGTCTGTGAGCCGTTGTTACATATTTTCTGCTAAGCCTAGTGCCAGCAAACCACGGTACATGAGGAGGCTCCGAAACCATAGATCTATACCATATTCCCTTTTCCTTTGATCTTTCATCAAAGAATTCTTTCCAAATTTGGTGACATAATTTCTTATATTTTGGTAATAATTCGATATAATTAGTGTGCATATCTTTTTCTATACCTTCAAGTATACCCAACTTTGCTAAACGGTCAGCCTCCTCATTTCCCTTTATACCTATGTGTGAAGGAACCCACTGCAATCTCAGATTCATGCCTCTTTTTGACAAATTGACAATTTTAGCTAGAATTTCATAAGCTATCGGTGCACCTCTGAACCCAGAGGCGCATCGAGCTATATGTTGAAGTGCACTTTTGCTATCTACGCAAATTAATATCTTAAGACATAAGTTGCAAAAATCTATTACCTACATCTAGATTTTAGGCCCTTATGGAGTCAGTCTTATGAAAATATGTTTTAGTGTATTTTTCACACAATTATTTTCGTGAAACAAGGACTAAGCTCCTTACTGCGGGACTCGCTGCAAAGAAAAATGTCACTACATATTACTGTGACCACCAGATTATGCACCACGGTACCGCCTGCGTGGTGATGGAGGCGGAGTGGGGCGGCGCGCTGGCGCAGCTGCGGCTGGAGCGGGCGTGCGCGCTGCTCGCCTGGTGCAGGACTGCGCATCAGCCGCACTCACAGCATGGTGAGTTGTGGGAGAGTAGAGGGTATGTGTATAGATGAGGAATGGTGGTTCGATCCCAGTGGCGGCGAAAAATTTTAAAATACTATTGATGATTTTGTTATAAGAATATGAAATATTTTTTTATTGACAAAAATATTAGTACAAAGACATCAAATAAAAAGTACTAAGCCAATCTTGATGAACTTAAGGCCCTAAATGACAGTTTCTCGTGAAATGAAAAAAAGTCTACAAAGGTTTGAGGTGAGGTGTCAGTATTTTTTGGTTGGAGGTGATAAACATAAAAAATACCAATGAATTTAGAACCTCCTCACTTTTGAATTCGGACGAAAATTTTAAATTTGCACATAAAAAGATAAAATAAAATGGATTCCATAATTAATGTTGAAAATAAGGATCATCAAAATTTTCACAACCTTTTTAATAGCCGATTTTCAGCGAATATAAGTAGGTAAAATATGTAAATATTCATTATTTATGCCCATTTTCAGGCTCAGGATAGAATAATAACTTCAAACCACGCCGAAGGCATAATATGGGGATATGTCATGCTTGCATCTTCTACAAACTCTTTCTTAGTACCAGAGACCTATTAACCAAACCTTGTCTTTTTCAGGAGAGACCCCATCAGAAAGCGTGGCGCAGCCTGAAGTGAGTCTCTCGTACAACCCTGAGGAAGTCATCCCTCTGAAGTACACCGCGAACCTCGCGCATGAGAACGAAGCAGGCATCGTCGGGGAGGAGGGGTTAGTAGCAATTTAAAACTAGCTGTTGCCCGCGACTGCGTTCACGTGTTTAAGAATATATATGTTAGGAATGTTTACAGTTGGATTCATAGTTTTAAAGGGCAACTTGTTGACGTATTTGTATCATATCTCATTACTGCTATTTTCCTTGGAATCATAGCGTGGTGGTGTATATCCTACATGAATATCTGTTTCGACGATAAAATGAAAATACAATCGGTGAACGAAAATAATAATATCGTAAGGAATATCCATCATCCAATCCAATCCAAATCATCCATGCGACAGAATTATTAATAACAATACTAGTCTAAGCAGGCCCTAGTGGAAACAGACCTTCTCCAATATAGATCACGTTTGAGCCCCTATGGCCTCTCACAGTTAACATACATTTGCAGATTCCAATATTTGGAATCCAATTTTCCTCACGACGTTTTCCGTCACCATTTGTCAGAAATGTATTGAAAGAATTAGAAAAAGCACAAACACGGTGATTTTTTAGTCGTCTTACAAAAGCAGCCCAGTTCATGTATCCAACGTAAAATACCCCTAGGCGCGATTATTATTTTTTTATCATCAACAAAGATAAATAAGTACGAAGAAAAATTAAATAAGAGAAATCTGAAATATACTCTTCAAAATGATAAAAACGCCGCCTCATCATTGTTACAAGGTGTGTTTCTAGAAAACTACGAATTGCATCATAATATTTAATAAAAAATACATTTTAAATTTATTCAAATCTCATAAATACCTATTTTTTTATCATGAACGTGTTCTAGTCATTGGATACATGAACTGGGCTGCTTTTGTAAGACGAATAAAAAAGCACGGTGTATACATTTCTAAAAATAATATTAGTGGCTTGCCTGCATTTAGTTCACACTACGCACCTCGTGAACACAACTCCATACAAAGAACCGACGGGCAGCCACAAATCACACTTCATATAGGATAAAAACATTGATAATATAAAATACTACTTAATATCTTTCTTCCAGCTTCATCGATCTCCAATGCGTTAAAGACATGCGTCTTGGCGGGAAGCTGTTAGAACCGCGGGACATCGCCGAGCTGACAGCGTGCGCGCGCCGCCACGGACTCGAGACCTGTTCACACGGACCTCATATCATATCTCTTGTTTACGGACGGACCTTGAGCGATAATCGGACAGTCCATTTTGTTCTACCGGCTTATTCTTATAGGTGAGGAATTTATTTTAATGATCACGGACAAAATAGTCATATCTTGGGAGTTGTATCTTTTATTACGATATTTTACTCTGATTACAGAGTAAAGTAATTGAATTACAGCAGAGTAATTGTATTAACAATGGATTGCCATACAAAAGATGCTCTTAAAATTTGAACAACAACGTAAAATAAAGCCTTAAATAGGATAGGATTAATAGTATCTTAAGCTATAGTTTTTCCAAAATGATTGAGAAGAATTTGGCTTAGAATCTCCGTTACTTTTAAGGATAATTCATTAAGGTCGGTCTTAATGACTGCACGGATAGCTGAGGCCTGAGAGGTTGAGGTCACTACGCCGTGCGCGTGGTGTCCTAGGCTCAAACCCCGCGTAGAACAAGCATTTGTGTGATACACGAATGCTTGTACTGAGTTTGGGTGTCTTTGCGCATGTGACTTGAATGCTTGTGAAACATACGCGACACAAGAATTGAATTCCTTTCTGTGGGAGTCATGTTTTTTAAACAAAGGCTATTGATCTAAAAATATCAAAGATAGTGGATTGACTTCAACCAATATACTTTTTTTACGTCAACCAATTAGTAATTACTTGTATTCTTCATCCTAATTCTCTCTCGCCAGGGTATGGGCAGTAGGCCTACACTCGGTCATCAGGGCGTTGATGAGCCAAGCGAAGTTGGCTGACCGGAGTCTCGCCTGGCTGAAGAATAAGTACACAGCATTATATTATGAAGACGGATGCTGCTGCGAGCCGCTCGTCTCCGATGCAATTAGAGTAAGTATTATGAGAAACTAACTCTCACACAACGCCATCTAGTCTCAAACTAGGTAAAGCTTGTGTTATGAGTACTAGACCACTGATAAATATACTTTTATATTTCTAAATGCAATCATATTATTGATAAATTATATACAGACCCAGAGCAAATGATCGTGCTCAACAGATGGGCAATTGTCCTGGTCGGGAATCAAACCCAAGATCTCCGGTATAGCAGAAAGGGCCACTAACCACTAGACCAACAGCCCAGTCAACCGCAGTCATAATATCCATACTAGTCCAGACTAATATTAAAAATGCGAAAGTATCTCTGTTTGTGTGCCTCGCTTTCACGCCAAAATTACTGAGCCGATTTTAATGAAATTACTATTATTTTGGTACACAAATAGCCTAAAGCCTGAGAAAGGACGTAAGCTAACTTTTAACTGCAAAAAAGGGTTATAAGGTATCAATGAGGGGTCAAATATTGACAAATCTATAAGTCTGTTGGTCAGTTATTTCCCCAATTTCGCCTAGGAACCCCACTCTTTTAATATGAGCTCACTTGATTTGTCTATTTCTTCCAGGTCTTTGGCGGCAGAGAGTCAACATGCGGCAGTTCCTCTCATTCCACTCCTGTCAAGGGCACTTACACGGACTCTCATTCCGATTCTCTCAGGAGTTCCGGTATTAAATTTAAGGTGAGAAGATTTTAAAGGTCTTTTTCGTTTTAGATTTTTCTATAACGCAAAGTCCGGCAAATATATTTGTAACTATTGACATGCAACAGTTATTTTATGAAATAACGATTATTATCATTAAGAAAATAATTTTGGCCTACACGTAAAGTCAGAGGCGGACGGCACATATTTTTCGAAATGTTTTTCATCGAAACTTTTTGGTTCACCATGTGGTAAACGTATCTTTGAATTTATAAGACTATACTTGCTCATAATAAAATAAAATTTAATAGCCCGAGTTCTATGCAAAGCTATCGTGCTATACAATTCCTATACATTTTATTACTAAACTGCATATTAAAATTAAATCTAGCAGTTTATAAAACAAACTAGCTGTTGCCCGCGACTTCGTCCCCGTGGGTAGAAGATATAACTTATGATTTAGGTATACCTGCCCGGTTCTTTTTCACATTTTCCATTATATCTTAGCTCCTATTAGTCGCAGCGTGATGGTTCATAGCCTAAAGCCTTCCTCGATGAATGGTCTATTCAACACAAAAAGAATTTTTCAATTTGGACCAGTAGTTCCTGAGATTAGCACGTTCAAACAAACAAACTCTACAGCTTTATATATTAGTATAGATTAAACATAAATTATTGTTGCACCTCTCTATAAAGTTTGTTAAAAATTTTAGAAAGAAAAAACCTTATTTTTGCCAACCACTGCTTAAGAGATCAGCATTTTTTTTTTTGTAAAATTTGATGTAGGTACTTGGATAAATAAATAAATAAATGCAGATGCCTTGTCTCCAGAAAAACAAGTCCACATCGGAGTTGAAAACAAGCTCGCCAAAGAGTTTCGTATCGACACACACGTCGGGGACGAGGAGTGAGGACGAAGTCATACAGGGTTCACCACGACACAGGTATCATCATCCCAGCCTTTACCCAACTATGTTGTTGTCGGCTTCCAGTCTAACTGGATTCAGCTAAGTACCAGTGTTTTACACGGAGCGACTGCCTATCTGACCTCCTCAACCCAGTTACCTGGGCAAAACGATACCTCTTAGTTAGACTGGTTGTCAGACTTTCTAGCTTCTACTACCTGTAACGACTGTCAGACTTAACCTGTGATCGATCTACTTTTGCAGTTAGCTTAGCCACGACACAGGTATAAACTTTTGAAATGTATGAGTTGCGTTACGTCATAGTCCATTTTTAAGCCCCGACGCAAGAAGATGGTGGTGTAATAGCTCTCTAATAAAACGAAAAGTCCCATTAATCATATCACTTTTCTAAAATACACAGCCTTATTTCTGATAAACCCTGACTGTTATACTAGAGGTCGTGGGTTCGATTCCCACCCAGTACAAATGTTTGTGTGATGAGCAATTGAGCATGATCATTTGTTCTGTGTTAGGGTGTTACTTATCTTTATTATGCATGTATTTAGAAATATATAAGTATGGTTACCAGTTGTCTAGTACTCATAATACAAGCTGTGCTTAGTTTGGGACTAGAGGGCGTGGTGTGAAAGTTGTGGGATATTATTATATATTCTGATGATGAACCTCCTTTCAGCTCCTACTCCTCGTCCATCAGTCACCACCACTCCTACGGGCCTCGACACAGCAGCCTAACTGCGGCCGCCACCAGCATTATGGCGGGGTCACCCAACAGGAGTAGGTGAGGAAATGACCTTTGACCTTTGACATTGAAATTTAGTTGAAGCTTGGATTATAAGACAAGGTGATTTATAATGTTTTTAACAATAAAATGAAAACCTTTAAATGAAAATTAATGAGCCTAACTTGATAAAATTTATGTTGGACCTAATGACAGTAGAAGTCTGTTGAAAGTGAATTGAATAAAAATAAGGGGAATAACTGATATTTTCTTGGTATTATTGGATATTTAATATTTCTGAGTTTAATAATGTTTTTGAGTTATACTAAGAACAAATGTAATGTTTACTTCTAAAATACGAAATATCAAATCATATAAAAATCCTAAATATTTGAATTCCCTAGTTTTATTACAAAAAATATTTTTTTTGTATCAATGACCTTTGACCCTCGATTTGACCTTGACTTTTTGCCGTGACCTTGACTTTTGATTCTTTGACCTTCATTCATAACACTGTTTACTGCCCTGTGACCTGGAAACTTGTTGCGTGACCTTAATTTTTACAAACCTGTTGATTGTTGACAGTGTCCGTTTTAGTAAACAACAAAATATTGTGCGTTTAAAAATGGACTTTATGAGTTGTAAGGTAAAGTAGAAAGTATATTAAGTCGCAGTTAATGTATATAATACTGTATTTTATTAACTTTTTCATTATATTTAATAGACGTTGTTCCATTCCGTTCTGTTTTTTTTTTCTGAACTGTCTTTTATAATTAATTATTATTGTTCCTTATTTTTTAAACTTATAAATTTTACGTAACTTATAAAAAAATACAGCTCCTATTTGATATAATTTTCCTGCAAATACGTTTACTTATATACCTTTTTAGGTTTTATTCTGATTAAGATATCCCTTATCATTTTATGCCGAAATTTTGTAAATCTCATTGCATTAAACTTGCTTACTTTAACACTTGAAATGACTCATTAAACAAATGTTGTCCCATAGCTTGCGAAGACTGGAAACCAGTGAAAGATTTTGGGAGAACCTGAAACATTTGAGAACGGGTTCCGTCGGCTACGACACGCAATTAGACTTCATGGATTTCGTCACGCTTTTCAGGAGTTTCAGGTAAAAACATTATTCAGTCTATTTATAAAGAATTTTGTTTAAAAAACAAGCATTTTGTTAATAGCGTGGAATTACTCATTTAAATATTTTTGATAAATGCTTTCTTCATAGTATACAATATAAGATTATAATTAGTCTTAAAAAAGTATTTAATCTTGGTTTATACACTACTGAAATATAACAATCATAATAATATATAAAATTGCACCACTTTTCTAACTACTGGTGATCTTAATCATTGCTTTACATTGGATTTTACTCGCGTTTAATTTTTAAAAAGAATTTTAAAACATAAACAAACACACACAAATATTGTTTACACATTTTAAGTATCTAACTTAAAGAGTAGGTACATATGCTCCCTAACCTCAAAATAAATCATACTAATTTGACCTTATTCTCCTTTAACCTAAACAGTATTTAAACAAATGGACTATATGTATCTCTCTATCCTCAAAAACAATCATTCTACGTATAATTTGACCTTGCATCTTCTTTATAACCTCAACTCTTCTCCCCAGCCTTGTGATGCGATCAGAGCTAAGAGATATATTCGAGCAGCTGGCAGTACCACGGAACAGGTCGCCTCTACTCGGAGCCGAGAAGAGCCGAAGCTCACCAGAGCTGTTTCGGAGCAGAGCAATTTTTAGGACAGGTAAGTTGATTTAATAACGAGGAAGTTTTTTACCCAGTGGAACAGTGGCGTAGCTAGGGTCACCGTCGCTCCGGGGCGGGATTCAATTTGTCACGAAGTAAAGTTACACCTGTTTCGTTAACGCGCGGAACATCGAAATTCTACATGGTAATTTGCCGCCTTTTCTCTATTTTGCCGCCTTTTCTCTATTTTGCCGCCCTCCTCATACTGGCGCCCAGGGCGGACCGCCCCTGCGCCCCCATCCTAGCTACGCCACTGCAGTAGAAATCTTCATGGACTTCTTTCGCCCTGGAGAAGCCGAATGGATGTGCCGCACTCTTAACGGATAAAACTACTGGAATGCCTTCCCGTTCCCTTTAAGGTCAAATGGAATTTTTTCGCAATTGCCACGAAAACAATGAGAAACTAAGCTAAGCTACAGCTGCTCAAGTTGATTGAACATAGCTACGTTTGATACGGTCATTCCGTTGATGGGTGATCACTGACCATCTATATCATAGCGAGTTCCTCCGTGTTTCGGAAGGCATGTTCAATGCTATAAATTTTTGACAGTCGTTTCGGGTAGTCAGAAGCTAGAAACTGTGACAACCAGTCTTACTAAGGAGTATCGTGTTGCCCAGGTAACTGGGTCGAGGAGGTCAGATAGGCAGTCGCTCCTTGTAAACTGGTATTTAGCTGAATCCGGTTAGACTGAAAGCCGACCCCAACATAGTTGGGAAAAAGATGATGATGTTAGCTATTTAGCAAAATTGTGGACAATGTCCACAATTTCTGCCCATATAGATATTTGAACTTATCGCACAACTGTTTTTAACCCCTTTAACATAAACCAAGTCATAAGCAATGTCCTCCCTCACAGAAAAAATACTTAACTAACTTGTCTTAACTTTAAAACATATAAAAGACATAATACTAATTTCAGTCTATATTTCAGGTCTCCTAACAAGAAATGGATCACTAGATTTAGAACCGCCAAGTGATAAAGTTGGAAGAAAGAAAGCATTTGACCTTCTAGCTGCTGCTGCATTACCAGGTGAAGACATTTTAGATCAAGCTAGCTATGTAGATGCAACACTGCACGGATAGCCAAGTGGTTTATGTCACGAAACAAAATCCACTGTGCGCGATGTGTCGCGGGTTCGATCCCCGCGTAGGACAAGCATTTGTGTGATCCACGAATGCTTGTTCTGAGTCTGGGTTTTTGTGCATGTGATTTGTATATTTGTAAAAAACCTCGCGACACAAGAATTAAATACCTTACTATGGGAGTCGTTTAAAAAACACCACTTAATGTCCACTTAAGGATTATATTAATACTATTTTTCCCTTTCATTTTTCTTTAGGAGCATGTCCAGATGTGAGTGGTCGTGTGCTATCTCTGCCGACTCTCGGAAAGTTTTGCGAAACGAGACAGAATGAATTGAAGACAGAACAACAGCTGAGAGATATTATACAGGTAAGGACTGGCTCACTGTACGGATAGCCGAGTGTTTCAGGACTAAGGTCACTAAGCTAAAACAACCGCGCGCGACGTGAACGAATTTCAACAACCAGTATTACTGGGCAAGACACTATCCCATATCATCATCGGCCTAGCCTTTTCCCAACTATGTTGGGGTGGGCTTCCAGGCTAGCTGGCTAACTAAGCACCAGTGTTTTACAAGGAGCGACTGTCTATCTGACCTCCTCAACCCAGTTACCTGGTCAACACGATACCCCTTTGTTGGACTGGTTGTCAGACTTTCAAGCTTCTGACTACCTATAATGACTGTCAAAGATGTATGAATAACATACTATCTCATAGTAAGATTATTAACTGATAGTTTTTCCCCACAGAGGCATGAACCGGATCCCACTCTCCGCGCGGACAACTGTCTTTCCTTCGAAGGCTTTGTCCGCTTCTTGACTGATAAAGACAACTACGCGTTCGTTCCTGAGCAAATGAGAGCGAATAATTTTATTAGGTGAGTGTGTGTAAATATCAATCTTAAGGTTCGGCCTGATGCAGCGGCTCAACTCTCGATTGCAGCGATAAATCTGGTGTTATGCGGAGGAATGAGAATCATGAGGTGAGGAAGGTGTTAAGTATGGATGTGGATGGATATAGCGGAAGAGGACGATCCCGATTGATCGAGAGAAGAGTGTTTCTTGTGAGATGACGTCAGATAGAAAGGTATGGAAGAAGAAGACATGTTGCGCCGACACCAAATAAAAAAAAATGGATAAGGGCAGGGGGTGATGATGATTAGCAACATTTGAGTGAATGATACATATTTGAAATTAAATGATGCAACGGTTTTCTTACGCCTATTCATCGAGATTGCCGCGACTCCGCCGCGTCAGCTGACGATTAAGGACTCCGTGTGAGTCCGAAACTAGTCGAACAACCCCGATAAATTCGCAATTATTAATTTAACATAAGTTATCCTCTTTAACAGCAAATCCTCAAGTTCTGAAGACGAGGAAGCCCAAAAGGCGATCTCAAAGGACATGATGGGTCCTCTCAGCCAGTACTACATAGCGAGCAGTCACAATACCTACCTCACTGGACACCAGCTGAAGGGCGAGTCTTCAGTAGAACTGTACAGTCAGGTAAGTGGTATAGATGTGGGGTGGTGATGGTATGGGGTGGGGGTTGAACTGAGAGGTGAGATTAGGATGTGGGTCATCGTAGGGCTTACCGTATGGTAGCCCGTATCTTAACCCTTTTTTTGTTGCGGGAAGCGTCATGGTCACCCGCTTTCTTGGGGGAGGGAACGGGTAGTGTCAGACTCTTACTAACTAAACCTGAACCGCCGTGCTACGTCATCCGTGTTTTTGTGTCGGTGTATGGCAATGCGTTGCAATCCTTCATACACCGACCGTGGGCTTCTGCCGGCCCGTAGAGAGGGGCGGTGGCGCTTTCTCGTGTTGTGTGGAGGCCGAGCTGTAAAAAGCATCGTCCTCTACGCCTTATATTGGGACCACATCCATAGCACCGAACGTGGTCCCCGCGCTGTATCTTAACCTTGCCACTCGATCAGCTAATAATAAAAAAGACGGGCGCGTCGTCTTGCGCATCAGTTTTTATAAGGAGTGAGGGATGGGCCTCTACAGTTACTTCTCAAGTACCGCAGAGCATGCGAGAGCGATCTCGTGACTCTGGCTTAAGCAGTAAAAAGGGCCCAGGGTGTATTCAGTCGGTGCAAGTCTAATAGGTCTCAATAATAAAGCCATGGTGTCTTAAAAATAAAAACTTAAAATAGAAATGAAACAAAACAGGTTACATCCAAGATATTTATTCCATTATATTCTAGGAATTATAAATTGTTATCTTTAATTACAAAAGAGTGATAACACTGGATCTCTATTCAATCTTGGTTCGAGAATACAATTTCAGGACCGTATCGAAATGAAAACCAGAACTGCTGAGTTAAAAATTACAAAATTTTTCTTTTGTATATTATACTAACGGCAACATTATCTAACTTGCAAAGATTACACCAAACTGATAGAATAGAAAAGACATCACTAGCACTTCAACATCGTGCTAATGTCATTTTTGACAGCGTTTTCAAAGCTGTCACTGTCGTATCACCTTTTTAAATGAATTAATTAATACCGTAATCAGTGTTACTCTTAAATGTTACCTTATTTAATAAACACCTGTTTTTTAGGTTTACGCGAATGTTAGACATTGAAATGAAACTACTTTTATGGATTTATAGTCTGCCCGTGACCATGATACCTGCAAAGGTTTCGAAACGTCGGAAACTAAAATTAAACCGCGATAAAATCCGTAAAAGTAGTTTCATTTCAAACACCTGTTTCACAATCCCTGATTATGCGCTATCCGGCAGTAAGATTGAATTTTTTTACATTCTTTGTATGAAATAATCTGTCAAGTAATTTAACGGGAACTTATGTGGTGAAACAGGGCCTAAATGAAACATATTTATGATAGGAAAAAATCTTAAATTTAATTTTTATTAATCATATAAACTCGACATAGGTAAAAGTTTAGATTTTTTTCTTTGCCTTTTAATGCGTATTTCTTCGATACCAAAATCTGGCTCTGTAGTCATCACTGCAAGTCAGGAACGCTGGTGCTGTACCGGAATGTACTATAAACCTGAAAATGAAAACAAAATATTAATAAATAATAAATAAATAAATGCGGACAACATCACATACATTGGTCTGAACCCAAAGTAAGTTGCTAAAGCACTTGAGTTATGGAATTCAACTACAACGAAGGTACCACAAACACCCAGACCCGAGACAATATAGAAATGTGAATTTTTACATTGACCCGACCGGGGATCGAACCCGGGACCTCAGAGCTAACGACACCTTGAAACCGGTGCGTACGCCACTCGACCACGGAGGTCGTCGAATATTCAAAATAAATATACCAGAGAACACAAGGCTTAGTCTATTGTAGTCTATAGGCTTAGGCTCACGACATGCCGCAGGTCCGATCTCCGCTTGGGACAAGAATTTGTATGATCCACGACTGCTTCTTAAATATTTAGGAAGATTCGATCACAGATCCATATTGGATTATAAAATATATAGTAATGGTGGCTAGTTACATCACTTGCTAGTAAAGAGCGTACTAGTAAGTGACGTCACCCGCGATTTTATTTCACTGTATCAACTTTAGTTTAAGACATAAAAGAAAAAAAATACGTTCTCAATATTTATTGTGAAATCTATGCGAGTATTGAAAACTTGAACGAATCGCAGCAGCAAGCGTCGTCAATCATAACTATAGTAAGACCAACGAGACGAAAACGTAAACAAGCGGACCGCTACTGAGTTACATTGCGATATCGAGGGATTATTATCCCTGTCCTTATCACTCGTACGCAGTTATGGCGTCAGTTGGTCGATGACAGCTGTCGTTATGTGTTTCGTGGTACAAGAAAGCAGTCAGTACGGCAGTTGTCAACATTTGGTCCGCCATGTTGTGAACAAGTTCATTCCTTAAGTTTTGTCCAAAATTGAACTTTATAATAGTTTATTCAAATAAAAATGTTATTTACCCCTGAAAATCTGTTTACATTCTTTATCTCGTCTGGTTGGCCTTACTATAAACCCTTATTTACAAACAATGTTTTATCCCAAGTAACGGGACTCCCACATTAATTACAACTACACCATACCTGACCGCCCCATTATGCCCTAGTGACATAAGCTGGCACCGGCTAGCACTACGCGAGTGCCAAGTGCACAGGGACGTCGTAGCTTCATCGGGGAACATCACGTAGTCCTCCGTATGGTTGAACACAGCCTGCGCGTGATGATCTTGCTTTCCTGGTGTAAATAATTTAGTATAAGTATATTACAACTTTCATAGAACGCCATCTAGTCCCAAACTAAGACAACTTTTTTTATGAGGACTAGATAATTGTAAATATACTTATTTATTTCTAAATACACACATATTATCATATTAAATTACACCTAAACACGGAAAAAAAATATCATGCCTCATCTCACAAACATTTATCCTGGGTGGGAATCGAACCCACAACGTCTGGTATAGCAGTCATAGCCACTAACCACTAGACCAAGACCAGTCTATATTGAAACACAGAATTAAACCCCTATATTGCCTGCGACTTCGCCAGCCTATACAACGAATGTCACTACAAAATACAGATAAATTGACAATCTTTGTAGCAGACTCGGTTTGAAAGTTATTAAAATTGCAAAACATCGTTAAAATTGCAATACATTACTGACAATGTTAAATAACTATTGATATAAAAACTGCGTCTCAATAATGTACTACAACTTAATCGATATTACTAGCTTTATCTAAATGAACCTAAAGTATATGGCAGCTATCGCAATGGCAAAATTGTAACAAAATTGGCATAGCCGTATGAGCGACAAAAAGTTACCAACATACTTTCGCCTTTAAGCGTCGTTAGCATAAGTTATATAGGTTATTATTGTCCCCTTTACAATAAATGTTATAGGGATGATGACTCGGTATAAAAATTAAAAATGTATTCAGTCCCTCAGTTAGATTATTAAAAAATATTGGACAAGTATTTTTACCTTACTTGACAAAGACCAAGTGCTTTAAAGTTTAGTGGTATGATAGCTTGTGACGTAACGATTTGATAAAATTTATACACAATCGTTACGTCATTTAAATAATTTATGTTTGCGGGAAAAAAAATAAGATTTATTTAAATAATTATACTGATAAAATTGTCATCATCCCTATTAAAGAATTTAAAGTTTTGAAAAAAATCGCTTCAGGCATAACTTAGTTAATTTTAGAAAAGAAAGTAAGATCTTCTAAACCAAAACATTATTTGGTGGACCCTAAGCGATCAATATTATTGTGCAATACAAGATGGCGTATTATTAAAACGAAACGCAATAATTGAGAGGCACGGATAGCCAAGTGGTATAGGTCACCACGCCAAACCCACTGTGTACGATAAGTTACGGGTTCAAGCCTCGCGTAGGACAAGTATTTGCATGATCCACGAATACTTGTCCCGAGTCCGGGTGTCGTTGTGTATGCGAAAAGGTTTAAATTTCTTAGTGCGAGATTCTTTTTTTTCAAAAAATAAATCGTAACTTCGCACAATAAATATTATACAATAAGTTAATTAAAATATCGTTGCAATTACTATATGATCAATCATAATTAAACTAGCCTCTTTAAAAACTACTGGCGACAAGCCCCGTCCCATATAAGAAAATTCAATTATTTTAAACAATAATTGAACTTTCTTATATTATTAATAATTCATTATTTTCTGTACAAAATGCATGATGAACTGACCTGTTGCATTTGCTAAGAGTCAACCATGGGTGTGCAAAGAAAACAAAAAATTATGTGAATTAAAAAATGAATGGATTTAAATGCCTAGCTTGTTTTGTGATGATATACATGCGTACATAGATGGATGACAAAACTAAGTATAGATAGATATAGATAGCTATATAGATAATTATAAATATATATTGAAATAAAATATATTCTTTAAAAATAATACACAAAAACCCAAGACACACATCCTGTTTCTAATTATAACATACTCAAAAATCAATGATTTATTGCGTTGCATAATGTAAATCATCATGGGCCTAGCCTCTTCCCAACTATGTTGTGGTCGGCTACCAGTCCAACCGGTTTCAGCTAAGTACCAGTGTTTTACAAGGAGCGACTGCCTATCTGACCTCCTCAACCCAGTTACCTGGGCGACACGATACCCCTTGGTTGGTTGTTGCATAATGTTCATGATGATCTTAAAAATATAATAATACAGAACCATTTTGGACCCTGTCGGGCACAGCAATATCATAGGAGAGAAGAAACGGTATCTAAAATCTCATTTTTTTTGTTATTTCGTAAGTAAATGCAGATATTGTAATATATGTAATGTGTTATATACACAGTGATTTTCTAGTCGTCTTACAAAAGCAGCCCAGTTCATGTATCCAATGACTAGAACACGTTCATGATAAAAAAATAGGTATTTATGAGATTTGAAAAAAAAAATGCATTTTTTATTCAATATTATGTTGCAATTCGTAGCTTTACAGAAATACAGCTCTGTTGCGAGCGCGGTCCGAGCCTTGTAACAATGGTGAGGGGCGCGGGCGGCGGCGTTTTTATCATTTTTAAGAGTATATTTCAGATTTCTCTTGTTTAATTTTCTTCGTACTTATTATCTTGGTTGATGATAAAAAAATAATAATCGCGCCTAGGGGTATTTTACGTCGGATACACGAACTGGGCTGCTTTTGTAAGACGACTAAAAAATCACCGTGTATGTAATGTGTTATATATAACATGCAAAAAATATATATTTATGTTAGCATTTTACTTATTTATTTTTTATTGTTATTTTGTGTATGTATTTAAATACATTATATTGGTATATAATACTATTATTTTTTTTCACGAAATTTTAAATCACTACATATATCCCCTTCATGTTTTCGAGATAAAATAAAAAATACATATTAAATATTTTTTTGGAAATCTATCAGAACTAATAACCAGTTTTTTTTACTTTTATACGGTACTGTGTTTCAAGGGTTTTAATACAAAAATAATCATTTACATAAATATACATAATCGCGTAAGAGCATAAAATTCTTGCGATGATTCAGCTAGCATCCTAAAAAACTAATTTAATTTATTACAAAATGCAGAGCAATTGTTAATAATTTAATTTAAATATATATTTATTAGTTAAACTTACCCGTTGTGCCCGCTCCGGTGTATTGTATTAAGCACCTACTGCTGGCTAACTCCCAAAGTTTAATCGATGAATCACGACCAGATGTCAGTAGATACTGCAAAAAAATACATTTTTATAGTAACTATCGTGAGACTGATTCATTATTAAATGATGTTACGGTTAACTCACGCGTATTTATCGGGATCGCCAGACTAGTTTCGGACCCAACCGAAGTCCTTAATCATTCCGATAAATACGCGTGAGTAAACCGTTGCATCATTTAATAAAAATTACATTTTTTATTTTTTTATTTTAAATATCTTAAAAAAAAACGGTCCTGCCGTAAGGAATGCTATTCTATTGTCACAAACATACAATTCACAAGGACAAAGACACCCAGACTCAGGACAAGCATTCGTGGATCACACAAACGCTTGTCCTACGTGGGGATCGAACCTGCGACACGTCGTTTACAGTGGGTTTGGCGTGGTGACCCCAACCACTCGGCTATCCGTGCAGTCACGTTGTATGAGTAATGCAAGGGATTCTGATACTTGAACGCACCTTGCTATTCCGAGTGAAGGCTACTGAGCAGACTTCGAACCCGTCGTGTGCGTTCACGAAGGTGTTGAAACATCTGTTGGACACTGTGTCCCACAGTTTGACGGCGCCGTCAGCGCTGCCGCTCGCAAAGTACTTGCCGTTGGGGGAGAATCTGGAGGGTTCAGTTAATTTAATAAATGCACATATTTGCGTATTTTAATTAAATAATATTTGAGGAACAAATTCAAAGTCGTAGTCTATTCTAAAAGGATTTGTATGAATTTTTGTCAAAGCTCGTTAAACACAATCTGACTGTCTGCGTGCCACAATTTTATTTCAATCGGTTTAATAATTTTGGAGCGAAAGCGAAACTTCCGCATTTATAATATGAGATGTAATTGATTTGAATATCCATACTAATATTATAAAAGCAAAAGGATCTCTGTCTGTCACGCTTCAACGCCAAAACTCCGAAACTCCTGAACTTTAGATCAAGGCCACATTTTATCCCGGCATTAAACTGAAGTCCACGCGGACGGAGTCGCGGGCAACAGCTAGTTTATAGTAAACATTACTAACTTAATAGAGTTAACTTGTTTCGTATGATGATGCGACGGTATCGGGCACACGAAGCACTGGCTCGTGGTCACGTCATACAGTCGTATGACGGGCTGAGTGCTGGACGCTATAATATGGTCGCCGAGAGGATGAAACGCAACGCAAAGGACTTGTTCTGCATCCTGTAGGGTAGATAATGTGATTAATACAGGATTATTTATTAAGACCAGCCAATATTATAAAGTTCAACAGCTTTTTTACAACGCCATCTAGAATTAAAATAGGTAAACTTGTATTGTCACTAAATACATACATAATAAAGATAAATAACACCCAGATATAGAATAAATAATCGTGCTCATCTCAAAAAAAATTGTCCTGGCTAGGGAATCGAATCCTCGATGTCGACCTCTGGATTAGCAGTCAGGGCCACTAACCAATAGGCCAGTCAATTTTTAACACTATGAACTTAAGGGAGAATAAAAAATATAAATTACCGTTATAGATTTATAAGCTTTCTTGGCGGACGCCTTGGTGATGTCAAACAGTTTGATACAGCAATCGCGAGAAGCTGACACCAAGATCTGCTCTCGAGGGTGGAAGTCTAGAGCTGTTATTTCATCGGTGTGATCGTATCTAGACAAAAATATTAGGTAGATTTCTAGTAAAACAAAAGTCGGGCAATCATGCTGAAATATGGTCAAAAGGTGGTCGGTATCGTGTTGCCCAGGTAACTGGGTTGAGGAGGTCAGATAGGCAGTCGCTCCTTGTAAAACACTGGTACTTAGCTGCATCCGGTTAGACTGGAAGCCGACCACAACATAGTTGGGAGAAGGATAGGATAATGATGATGAAAAATAGTACTTAAATAAATAAATGCGGACAACATCACATACATTGTTCCGAACCCAAAGTAAGTTGCTAAAGCACTTGTGTTATGGAATTCAGATACAACGAAGGTACCACAAACACCCAGACCCGAGACAATGTAGAAATGTGAATTTTTACATTGACCCGACCGGAGATCGATCCCGGAACCTCAGAGCTAGCGACACCTTGAAACCGGTGCGTACGCCACTCGACCACGGAGGTCGGCAAAACTCTCATATACTTGACCATTTACTAATGTTCGGAATAGTTTTGTTTTATTGTTTAGTAATAACACTCACAAAGTCCTGATAACAGGGTGTCCTTGCTGCTCCCTGCCAGGGTCCACCTCCTCCGGAGCCGACTTCGCTAACATCCGCTCCACATCCAAAATCTGTAACAAAGTTAAGTTAGTTTTTATTTTGAAAAAGGTACTCCTAGCTGCTGGATTAAGGAATTTAATCCTTGTGTCGCGGGATGTTTCACAAACATACAAGTCACATGCACAAAGACACCCAGACTCAGGACAAGCATTCGTGGATCACAGAAATGCAGAAAACTAGTAACTCCCATTATGAGAATTAAAAAATCTATTTTATCACTAAACTTAACTTAAAGAATACTTCAAGAATACCATATATATCGGAAATTGACCAGCCGTTTGAGCTGTGTAAGACCCATATAAGGAGCACCTGTGTGTGCTCGTGATTTGAACGCTTGTCGTTTTAAAATTTCCATTCAAATTTTATCAAAATCGGTCAAGCCGTTTTTATACCTGCAAATTACATTGTCATCGGGTTTGAAGCTATCCTAAAAATCTCAGCCTGCTAGCTTAACGGGAAGTGCCTCAAAAAATCCAACCGGAACGACAAACAAACGAGAAAAGTGAGTGTATAAAAACGTGGGAACATACCTTAATAGACGCATCGACTGATCCAGTGGCGACGAGTTGTCCGCAGGCACTGAAGGCGCCCGCGCGACACGCCATCTTGTGCGACGTCACGTACGCGGTCTCGTAGGTCGCCGGCTCAGGGGCTAGAGATGATGCATCCATCTCGTATTCCAAATCTGGATGGGGTAGGAAACAATAAAAACGTGTTATAAATTATATTTATTAGGTTCACAATAAATTGTAAAAAGGAATACGACATATATGTGTCATTTGTAATCGTAAAAATGGTAATATCAGCCTATATATGTCCTAACGGCCACCCAAAGGATAACAAACACGTTTTTAAGCATTGTTTTGAACATAGGCGATAATGGCATTGGTGGGCACTGCTAGCCTTAAGATAGGGGGATAGAAAAATAGGCTTTCGTTAACTACCTACTGCATAACAGTTTATCTAGTTAACTGGGCTAGCTGTAGTTTTTAATGAGTCTTCTTGTGAAAATTAAATAAAAATTAAGAAATTATTAAATAAAAAAGAAATAGTCTTGAAATACAGTTACTATCTTATCAAAGCAGGAAAAGAAGCTGCAAGGTGTAAATAGACATCTTTTAAAAAAAACTACAATAATGTTAAGCCTCAGTCATTGCTTACCAAAGCCGGTGGTTCCGAGTAGATGTTCTGCCCCACTGGACGCTGCTAGACGGTCTTTACGGTCCGGCTCGTGCTGCAGACCCACCATCATTAGGTTAATTAACCTGAAAGAGATGTACCAGTTAATATGTGTACCTATTTAAATGGTCTCCTTGTTAGCGACTGTGTTATTGTGAGAATAATGATATAGTAGTCAAATATTGTTACTTGGGAACTTTTATGTTATGTATTGTTTAAACTGGCAGCATATTCGACACTTTCTCTTAGTTCTGTTCCATATTGTCTTTCTAAAATATGTTGCTAATATTTCTTTCAAACTGACCTGTCGCTCGGCGGGCAGGGCGGGTCGGCATGAACAGCAGCAGCCAAAGTCGCAGCAATAGGTTGGAAACCATCGTAATAAAGCTGGCTGGAGTTAAAAAAAAACAATAAACATGTCAAATATTTCTGTAGTGTCAAATGGATAAATGGCGACATATCTCGTAATTAATACATTGAAATCTTTAAGAAAGGAATTTAATAGTACTTAAGTCACTAACTTATTGTTAAACTTCGCACAAAAAAATCAAAACATGGGAATAAAATAGTTTTGTGTCGAAAAACATTGTCAACAAATGATATGAAATTCTTACCTAATAATCATGCGGTAAAGCAACTCCCGGTTCTTCACGACATTCCTAGTATCAACATCACCAGTATTTTCTTTCATTTCGACAATTTATTTTACAGAAAACGCGTAAAATACAATAAGTACCACCGGCAAAACAACAAACAATTAGGTTATGTTTGACAACAAACTGACAGCACTCTTTAGTCTGTGACCGAAACGTGCGGCTTACTTACTCGATTATTTTTAGTAAGAGAAATTTCTTGACACAAAATCGACTAATACGATACAAGACTGGCTTGAAAATGCCACGATGTTCACAGAAAAGTAAGAATCAATATGTTGGCGCATGCGCGGTAGCTGTCTGTCTCGGACCAGTGAACTTGCCTATTACGGAATGAGGGAGAGCAGTCGAATGTAATAATGAATGCGTTATGGAGTTTCATTTCAATTAACGTTTATATTTCGTACATATGGGTACAATATGTTAAATACTTTTCAAATTCGAAATATATTTAAGGGAGTTTTCCCTCTTAATTATATTTTTAGAATTTTGGGTAAAAAGTATACGAAATGTTAAATAGAAAACCTACTTTATAAAATCCAAAAAAATAAATTTTTAGAAGAATTCTAAAACTTAAAATAGACGGCGTTTCTACCTATTTACGTTGATTATTGATTATTACATTCGTCTGACGTGAATACAATGAACTAATTCAAGCGACTGGGGTCATTGAACGAGAGATTCAATTTGTTCAATGTATTCATCGTCCTAGTCTTTTCCCAACTATGCTGAGGTCGCCTTCCAGTCTAACCGGACACAGCTACGTACCAGTGTTTTACAAGGAGCGACTGCATATCTGACCTCCTCAACCCAGTTACCTGGGCAACACGATACCCCTTAGTTAGACTGGTTGTCAGACTTTAAAGCTTGACGAAAGCTTTACGTACAGGTAGTCATACCTGTACGGACTGTCAAAGATGTACGAACAACAGCCGGACTCACAAATTAGCATTCCTTTTGAAACACACTGTAACTCGATAATTATGACAAAGGTGGTCATCCATCTACTAAGTGTAGCCTAATCAGTTATAGTTCAACTTGTGCAGTTATAGCTTAGCCACGAGCTTCTTTATCAATCCTTCCAATGGAGCAAAGTTCATTGTATTCTTTGTATTTATCCAAATTCTTCATCATCACAGCTCAAAAATCAAAATCAAAAGTCATTTATTCAAATTAGGCTACTAAGTAGCACTTATTGAAGGTCAGATTACATTTGACCTTCAATAAGTTTTTCACCGCCTCCTAAGTGATATATTGCTGTGAGAGAAGAAACGGCGCAACAAACTCCCCAGCAGACCTTCTTGTCCAAACCGTTAAATATGATTCTCCCACAGGTTCTCCTCACTGGATGCAGGTGTGTGGAGCTGGACTGCTGGGACGGAGACGATGGGAGTCCTGTCATCTATCACGGTCACACCTTTACAACGAAGATACCTTTCAGAAGAGTCGTGGAGACTATTGCCAGGTAGACTACAGATCATAATTTAAGAACCATTTTTGGGTCTGGAAATGAGCAACGTTCTTAAACAATGCCACTCTTTAAAACACTTTGAAACTAGCTGAGGGCTACTTTGACAATCGTTATTGTTGCAACGTTGTAAAATAAAGCCAGACTTTGAGATTTTGTGACACTTTTAAAACCATTGTTATTGTTAATAGGAAATTCGCGAATGTATGAAATTGACAGACCTGTCACGTGACTTGTTGAAACCAAATGTCTTTTCTATACATTTGGGCATATTCTAACGCGTTACTGACTAAACCTAAACTATCAGTACCTACATAGCAATATGTTACATTTCTTCATGTCATGTGAATACCTAGTTCAAATTGTTCTGTCTCTTATATTCCAGGAGTGCCTTCGTCACGTCGCCATATCCTCTCATCTTGAGCATTGAGAACCACTGCAGCTTGCCGCAGCAGCAGGTCATGGCCAGCACTTTTGAGGTCAGTTCCTGTTCTTTACGAAAGGGAGCTGAAGACCTGCAGACAAGCTACATGTCTCCTCCCTAACGCTGACGAATCATTCAAATGTATTGAACTGACAAGTTGAAGTCACGTCACCTGTCGAAGATCATTCAGACACATTTGAACTTTTTCATTGCAATACGAGGTGACAGCGTCGAAACCTCAAAAGCGGCATCTTTTGAGGTTTCTTTCGCAATTAAACCTACATTATCTTGGAAAGATAATGTAGGTTTAATTGCTATCCGTGTAGTCAGTGCAGTCTGCACTGACTACACGGATAGCCGAGTGGTTAAATTCACCAAGCCAAATTCAAGGAGCGCGACGTGTCGTGGGTTCGATCCCCGCGTAGGACAGGAATTTTGGTGATTCACGAAAGCTTGTTCTGAGTCTGGGTGTCTTTGTGAATGTGACTTGAATGTTTATGAAATCCCCCACGACACAAGGATTAAATTCCTTACTGCGGGAGTCGTTTTTTGAAAAGAACAGAATAGATTTTTTTTTGAGATTTCCAAGTTAGGATTATCTTTAACATGATTACTGGTCCTCTATTGATTTGTATTCATCCAGGCAGTTTTCGGAGACAAACTTGTGACGTCATTCCTGTTTGAAGTCGACTACACGGACGAGCCGCGGCTGCCGAGCCCTGAGCAGCTCAAATATAAGGTACTTACTATAAAACTCTTTATAAATTATATTATTAAATATTTATTTGACTTTGAGGTATCTGGGAGAATTTCTTTGAAAACATAGAGTAATTTTAATAGTTTTCACCGAAATATGGTTTTTTTAAGCAACCTTTTCCATATTAGTATAAAAACACTTGTTTTACTAAAATTCATAACGATATAATAACAGAGATGATGACAATTTTTTGCAAAACGTATCTTTGAATGTATATAACTTGTTCATAAAAAATAGACTTCAAGAGCTTTTCTTCCACGCAGAGCTACCGTGCTATACAATAGGGATGATGACAATTTTTTTTTGCAGTGTCCGTCTTGTTGTTTTTGTATAATAATGGATACGTATTTTTTAATTTGTCCGCAAACATCAATTGACCAAATTACAGTGAATGAAACTTACGCGTGACGTCACGATTGAGTATAAATTTTACTCTATCGTTACGTCACAAGCCCCCTCTCCTAAACTTTAAAGCAGTTAACCTTTGTCAATTCTAGTTTTTCTGAAAAAAGGAAAAAATACGTGTCTCATACTTTTCAATTATCTAACTGAGGGACTAATGAGACTTGTTCTTTTTATACCCAGTCATCATTCCTCTTATAATAACAACCCATAGATATCTGAGCAAAGACCTCTTCTCATATGCGTATCCATCACACGATTTTAGAATCCAATATTTCGACCCCAGTTTTCTATTGTTATTCGTTTCCTGAATAATTTTACAGCCCTATTCATACTTTTCAGGTCCTAATAAAGAATAAGAAGCTGCTGCCTATAGAATCCAGTCCTACGATAGGTCTGACGGCTGCCAGTTCAGCGCAGGGCTATGGCGGCGTGTTGTCAACAGCATTCAGGTATCTTTCTAATAACAACTTTTCTGGATACGCAGTTAATATTTTTATAGTAACTATCGTGAGAGTTATTCATTATTAAATGATGTAACGGTTTACTGATTGAGGAGCTCGTGGCTAAGCTATAACTGCATAAGTGAATCGATCACAGGTTGAGCTACGCTTGACGCGGTTAGTCCGTAGATGGACGACCATCTTTGTCTAACGAATTCGTCTGGTTTCGGAAGTCACGTTAAATTGTGGATCCCGGCTGTTATTCACACATCTTTGACAGCCGTTACAGGTAGTCAGAAGATTGAAAGTCTAGTCCAATTAAGGAGTATCGTGCTCTCCAGGTAACTGGGTTGAGGAGGTCAGATCTGCAGTCGCTCCTTGTATAACACTGGTACTTAGCTGCATCCTGTTAGACTGGAAGCCGACCCTAACATAAGAAAAGGCTGGGCCGATGATGTAACGGTTTACTAAGACTCCAATCATGCGCTGAAGCGTGAATGTTGCATCATTTAATAATGATACTCTCCTCACGATAGTAATCAAAAAAAGACAGAAGATGCTAGTATACGTTCTTCTATTGTACTCTCCCAGGGCCAACGGCATCCGCCACACATCCACGTCCCTCCCGGAGCAGAGCAACAGGACCAGCTCCATCATGTCCAACCAGTCGGCTGGCAGCTCCCTCACGGAGTACTTCTCAGATGAGGACTATGATGAGGATGATGAGGAACTAGATGGTAATGACATAAGGAAACTGAAGGATGGTAGTGTGACTGGCCTGTTGGTTTAGTCGTTAGAGGCCCATAATGATGGAGTACTTTACCGGAAGGCGTGGGTTCGATTCTCATTAATGGCAAATGTTTGTCTTCTGTCTGCGTGTATTTTTTTATGTATGTGTTTGGTTGTCTGGGCTAAATGGCTTTGTGTTGAAGTTGTGGAACATTATAATTGACGTTTTTCACGGGTTCGTGCGATTTAAGGATTTTGGTGTTTCACAAACATTCAAGTCACATGCAAAAGACACCCAGACTCAGTACAACCGTTCGTGGATCACACACACACTAATCCGACGCGGGCATCGAACCCGCAATACCTCACATTCACTACATTTGGCGTGGCGACCTCAACCATTCGGCTATTCGTGTAGTATAAATTACGTACCTATACTACGGAAGTAAAAATTAAAATAAAATATTTGAATAGTTTCTCTAATGATACCCATCTTTCACAGAAAAAGAACTACACAAAATCCTAAACTCGATGGAAGACAAATGCGGTCGGACCTCTCTCTCCCTCTACCAGAGCTTCAGAAGGAGTGAGGGAGACGCAGAGACTGCGTCCGGGAGCGTCAAGCACGCGACCAATAGGAAGAGAAGCAATCAGATCGCGAGAGAACTTAGTGATATGGTCACTTATGTACAGGTAAGACTTTTGTGACTTTCACGACTATTTTGACGTTTTTGACTTTTTTTACTTTTACGACTATTTTGACTTTATTGACTGGGGCTGATTATTAGTGGATTTTGATTTGAAATATTGTTGAATTGAATTTTCTTTTGTTTTTAGCTGTTGTTTTATGTTTTGACTTTTACAACTTGTTTGACTTTTATCACTAGGAAAGTTTATATATTTGGTGAAGTTCATATTCAAATTAACTGAGTTATCTGTATTTAGTAAATAATAATAATTATTATTTTTCACACATCCCCTTTTACCCACAGGCGATAAAATTCCGAGCATTGAACCCACTATCACCACGCAGCTCGATCAAGCAGCCAAGCAGTGTGCCAAAGGAGAATGCTCCAGGGAGCAGCTTCGAGTCGTCTGAGAGCAGTGACTCCGCTAGCACGGTAAGAGAATCAAACATTTCTCGCAGGTTTGAGTCCCATCTGACATGTAATAGGAATGACTGGGTATACACAGTCAAGACCTTTGGCAGGACAAAAAAATATTAGAATTGTATTTTTGCTTTTACCTGAACAAGGCAAGCCGACAAAAATTGGCAGACGCCAATCGACCGATGACCTAAAAAAGGTTGCTGGCTCGGATTAGATGCGGAGGGCGGAGGACCGGAGGGTGTTGTGGTGCAACACCCGGGGGGTGAGGGTGGCCATGTCCAGCAGCAGTGGATCTCGACAGGCTGATTCATTGAAACTGCTTTAAATTTTGACGTAAAGTATTTAAACAATCGTGACGTCACGCTTCCATTGATTGTAATTTGTTCAATTTATGAGTGCGGGACAAAAGAAAAATATTTATCAATTAGTTGAAGAATTACCGCTCTCTGAATCAAACCCTTGACCCGTCGGTCAAAGGGGAAGGGGGTCGCCCAACAAGAACATCCTTAGATGTTGGTCGAGGCTCTTGGCAATTAAGACAACCTAAGACCCAACCTGTTGGTCTTGTGGTTAGTGGCCCTGACTGCTATACCGAGGGTTGTGGATTCGATTTCCCCCCCCCCCCTGATAAGTGTTTGTGTGATGATCACGATCATTTGTTCTGAGTCTGGGTGTAAGTTATCTATAATACTTTTGTATTTAGAATTGTTATGTTTATCAGTTGTCTAGTACTCATAATGCAAGCTTTGCTTAGTTTGAGGCTAGATGGCTTTGTGTTAGAGTTGTGGAAAAAAAAACAAATATTCCATTTGTTTTTAATCTTCAGCAGCTAGCTCAACAGCCCCGCGCTCGTTGCCTGAACGCGCCCGCAGTGCACCACCCCTGCTACCGCTGCTCCTCCGTCAACGAAGCCATCGGGAAGAAGATCTGCAGGAAACACCCCATGGCTCTGATCGGACACACAGAGACACAACTTGTAAGGACTTATCCCGCCGGGTGAGAATACATTACACTCCCTACTAATATTATAAATGCGAAATGCTGTCTATCTGTCTGTCTGTCTGTCTATCTGTCTGTCAGTCTATCTGTCTGTCTGTCTATCTGTCTGTCTGTCTGTCTGTCTATCTGTCTGTCTATCTATCTGTCTGTCTGTCTATCTGTCTGTCTGTCTATCTGTCTGTCAGTCTATCTGTCTGTCTGTCTATCTGTCTGTCTGTCTGTCTATCTGTCTGTCTGTCTGTCTATCTATCTGTCTGTCTGTCTATTTGTCTGTCTGTCTGTTACGCTTTCACGCCTATACCACTGAACCTGAGAGTTGACCTTGAGAAAGAACATAGGATAGTTTTTATCCCGGATTTTTGCAGTTTTCTTGGAAACGCGATATAACCGACCTTGACCCGGGTGTAAAGCTAGTATAATATAAATCGTATGGGAACAGTCATTTGGACGCTACAAATTTGTTTAAGAGTGAATTTATTTGTAATTATACAAAAAAGGTTTAGGAGAGGGGATGTCCTTGTTAGGTTAAAATAATTTGTGTGTGTTCGCGTTTTTCTAATGCGAAAATATTTAGATAGAATTTGCAACTATGTTATTAAGTTTAAAGAGGGCTGAGAGATGAACAATTGTTTGTGAATTGAATTTGAAACAAAGTACTGTATTTTCTCCTTACCTATCTCACCACTAAAACAAAGAAAATCTAATGTGAGAATAATTGAAATCGCTTCATTTATGTTTCTAAAATACTGCTTTTCATATCTACAAACTGGGTGTTTTTGCGCATATAACTTAAATGGTTGCCAAACCCAACGCGAACAAGGACTAAACACCTTATACCTTGCGCCGTGCTTTTAAATAACAAAAAACAATGCAAAAAATCTTCTAATTTTCTATTTATCCCAAAAAAAAACAACATTCTTATATAAACCTACTTTCCAGCCTAAGAATTGACTCATCAAACTTCGATCCTGTGACCTTCTGGTCTTGCGGCGTGCAGCTAGTGGCACTGAACTATCAGACGGAAGACGCGGCGATGGCGGTCAACGCGGCCATGTATGAGAGCAACGGTTCTGCCGGCTATGTGAGGAAACCTAGCGTGATGTGGGACCCAGGCCATATCGCATATCGAAGGTAAAAAAATTATAGATTTAAAAAATCTAAAGACCCACGTTTTTCAATGTCCATTTAAAGTTTATCAAAATCGGTCCAGCTATTTTTCAAGTTGTAAATTGCATTGTCATCGGGTTTGAAGCGACCAGCCCGATAACCAGCCTGCTAGCTTATCGGGAAGTGCTTTATAATTGAGTTGCGAAAATCCAACGGGAACGACAAACTAACAAACAAGAAAGCGAGTGTATAAAAACGTAGGAAAAGGATTGAAATTTTGCTAAAAACTGTTTTTTTTAAGAACTACAGTTAGGGTTGTAGGTAGACTCAGGCCGAGTCACGCAGAGCATGCGCGAGTGATCCGGTGTCTCTAGCTTAAGCAGTAGAAGGTACCCTCGGTACCATACCCTCGGTAGCATACCGAGGGTACGCTTAGTCGGTGGAGATCCGACATAACTCCAAGCCGTGCCCTCTGGGTTGGAGGCTTTATAACCACTTATCACGTCTACACCCAGAATACATTTTTTCCAAAATTCCCTAACGTATTTTCTCTTTCTCTAGGTTTAACCCTATGGATAAGGAGTTCGACGGCATCCACGCCGCTCACCTGACCCTAGCAGTCATATCAGGACAGTATGTGGCAGAAAACGTATACTCTTTCTATAACGCTTTCGTTGAAGTGGAGATATTAGGAGTCCCGGCTGACTGCAAGAAGATCAGAACGAAAGTTGCGAGGAAAAACGCTTTGAACCCGATTTGGAATGAGACTTTTAATTTTAAGGTAAGATTGAAAAGTTTAACTGAAGAACTAAGCTAAGAAACAACTAAAAAAATGGATCGATTACAGGTTAAGCTAATGTAATACAGTTGATTCGTTTATGGGTGACCATCTATTTCATAACGAGTTTCTCCGTTTTTTGGAAGGCATGTTAAATTATGGATCCCAGCTATGGCAGCTATCAGTAACACAACTTTGGGAGTCGTTGCAGGTAGTTAGAAGCTAGAAAGTCTGACAAAGAGTCTAACTAAGGGGTATAGTGTTGCCCAGGTAACTGGGTTGATATGATAGATAGGCAGTCGCTCCTTGTAAAACACTTATACCTAGGTGCAACCGCTTGGGAATAAATGGGAAAAATCTAGTGATGTACAGATGTAACTTATAGAAAAAAAAAGATAAAAGATCTTCACAAATCCACACACAGACTTATAAAAACATTTCATAATTGATTCTTAATTTGGTAACCTCATTTTTCTAGGCTTAAAATGTACTTACCTAAATACAATAGAATCATATACATACTTACTAAACTATACAAAATAAGTCTTCAAACCAATTTCCCTTGCTTTCAGATCAACTTTCCGGAGCTGGCATTTCTTCGTTTCGATATATACGATGCTGATACAAACTACATGCTGTCACAACGAGTTATACCACTGCAGTGTCTGAGACCAGGATACAGACATGTTAGATTAAGGTCAGTGGAATTAGCTTGTTTTCTAGTAATAATTTTACAGGTTCAAAAATGCTGGAGGAGCGCTATCCCGGGTAGGACCAACATTTTTTTGTTTCTTTTTATTTACGGGGTTTTTTTCTGAATAGAAGATGTCACCCCGATGATTGATACAGATATTTTTTTTTAATTAGCAGTTACATAATATAATAATATAACTAGTGACCTGCCCGCAATCTCATGGCCATTATCATAAGGCTATAAAGCATTCTCGCCTCGTCCGGTAAAGGCGAGGCGAGAATGCTATTATAGCAGCCCACATTTTCACTATTGGAAAAAGCTTGTCTTCTTCGGACCCCGACCAACATTTGTGTCCATAAAAACTTGTTGTGAGTCTGGGTGCTTGTCTGGTCTTTGTGCTTTGCGAATGTTTGTAAAACCTACTGACAGACACGATGTTTACTTGCCATTTTAAACTAGTGACTACCGTGACTTGCGACTTTGTCCCCGTCAATGGAATTCAACAAATTTACATTATTTCTCTATAACAAGAACAGCATAAGTTGCTCCTTATGAAATCAGCTATCTGCCAATAAAGATCCCCTCAAATTCAATAAAGATATTTCAGAGATTAGCCGTAAAAACACACAGACTGTCATCGTTTAAAAATAACAATTCCTTAGTGTATATACCGTACATTTCAATATTACAAACTGACACTCCACATTTTTTATGTATTTGTAACATCTCTATTCCCATATCTAGATCACCAACAAACCAGCCTCTAAACATGGCCTCTCTGCTCATCTTCTCCCGCTGCTGTGAGGAGCTCGCCGGGGAGAGCTGTCGCGGAGATCTGGAGCCCTCCTCCCCCCACGAGAGGAGGAAGATACACTTCCTGGTGGTATACGCGGTGGCGAGGCATGAGCCTTACTCCATACTGAAAGTGACCCAGGATACCACAGCTAATGAGGTGAGTAGGCTACAGATATAGGCAATTACTAGTGGACTTAACAGATTTTAGTATGGATTATGTAGTCCGTCAGATATTTCAAAAATATTGGATATTTTTTTTCTTTTCTCCTCGTAAACAAAAACAGGGGATAAAGTGAAACAAAATCTCGTGTGACGTCACTTACCGTTGCTTACGTTATATACATAACTTCAACAGTCGTTAAGGGTAATCTAAAAAGTCTGACAGCTAGTCTAACTAAGGGGATTGAGGAGGTCAGATAGGAAGTGGCTCCTTGTAAAACACTGGTACTTAGCTGAATCCGGTTAGACTGGAAGCCGACCCTAACATAGTTGGGAAAAATGCTAGGATTATTAAATGATGCAACGGTCTACTCCTGCGCATTTATTGGGATCGCCTGACTAGTTTCGGACCCAACCGGAGTCCTTAATCATGAGCTGACGCGGCGAACTCGCGTCGTATCATTTAATAATGAATCAGTCTTACGATGGTTACTATAAAAAAGGCCTAGAATGATGATAGGAACTTATACATTTCTCCTCTTCTCAGGCCATAGCCCAATGCCTGACTAAAGCCGGCGTATGCCGCTCAGCCCGCGGCAGCTACGTCCTGGTGGAGGAGGTGTCGTCCCGCGCGCCCACACAGCGCGTGCTGGCGCCGCACGAGCGCGTGCTGCGGGCCGCCAGCGCGCGCCCCGCCGCGAGACTGCTGCTCAAGAGGGTCGGGGACGACCCCAGTAGCAGGGCTTGGCTTACCAGCATCAGGTAAGGAATAGGAATGAAGATGGGGTATATACTAGGGATGTTATGGATATATAATTTCGGATCCGGATACGGATATTTGTAAAATATAATATAGGTTTCGGTTACGGTTATGGATATTCAATTATTTCGGATTATCCGATAGTTTCGGTTACGGATATTATTTTTTTAAGGAACTGTAAAATGAAAGGTGTCAGCTGTTGGGTTTCTGTCAGTTTTGTGTCAGGTTGACATGTCATGTTTACTGTAAAGTAGAAATAATAAATATGACACGTCGTGATAAGTTTCTGGTTTGCCCGGCCGGCAGACCACCGCGCACCGCCTAATGACTCCGCCCTATGCGAAACTATGCGAAGCTTTAATTTCGGATTCGATTATCGTTATGGATATTTTTTTGTTTAAGTTATCCCATAATTTCGGTTACAGATATGGATATCCATAACAACACTGGTATAAACTAAGCTAAACTAAAAACTGCACGGATAGCCGAGTGGTTGAGGCTACGACAAATCGAAGAAGTGTCGACAAGCATTTGTGTGATCCACGAATGCTTGTCCTGAGTCTGGGTGTGTTTGTGCATGTCACTTGAATGTTTGTGAAACCCCCCGCGACACAAGGATTAACTTCCTTAATGAGGGAGGCGTTTTTTTTTTTATGGATATTAAACGGAAAGTGGGGCGGAAAGGCCGAGTGTATTTTTCAAAGATTGAAGCATGTGCAATAGAAAGCATGCGTAAACTAATTGCAAATTAACCAACTCTATCGTAGAATTGAGATGTTGCGAGTCCTGTGCATTCCCCTTTTGTTGCCAGACACGTTGTGTATGCAGTTTCTAACATTGAAGTTTTTTGGAGTCGTGGACCGAAGTGCACGGACTTGCCTTTTGAAAGTGCCTGGAAAGCGACCAAATTGATATTGAAACTTTTTATTATAGGCGTGGATAGAATTGGGTTTGTAAACATCATATTTTTTTTCAACATCACAACTTTTCCCTCTAGGTCTACCTCGACTGACCGCAACCGTGACAAGTCTGTACCTTCAGATGAGGAGTCCAGCACGCAGGATGATGAGCCACGGAAGCCACCTGACAGCTTCCTAGTTTGTGTGCATAATGTGTCTCATGAGATCCCTTACGCTATACTCAAGGTGAGTAAAACCCTTTCTTCCTTTGCTTGTCCAATAAAGTAACATAACCTCAAAGGCAAAAACAACTAGACAGGCTTCATCTCCTAAGTATATGAAGGATTGCAACGCATTGCCATACACCGACACAAAAACGCGGATGACGTTGCATGGCAGTTCAGGTTTAGTCAGTAAGAGTCTGACACTACCAATTTCCTCCCCCGAGGGAGTGGGTGTCCGTGAGGATTCCCCCGCCATAACAAACCATGATGATTCCCCCGCTAAACGAAAGACGCTTCATAATTCAATTGCTTTGCGAAGGTCACAGACCGAGTGTTAAAACTCATTGTATTTGTGACACGGCTTTTGTAAGCACGCATAAAGAGCATGTGGAAATTAATTATTGTTTTATTTTCACGTCCACGAGACCATTACACACGTTACTCTGATAATGTAGATAAGTACCCTCCAAGTATGACAATGGTAGTTGTTACCTTCCATCCCTTTTTCATTTTATCTATTTTTGGAGAATACGTCCGCCTAACAAAAAAAGGGCAGAAGTATTTTTACAAAAAAAAAAATTATGGTCTTTGAATAAAAATATACTTCAATGTGGTAATTATACTAGGTGCAATGGGCTTAGATCAAAATTTTATCGTTTTATTGATGCCATGAATTCACGTTACAAAGAATTTAAAAACTATTCAGCTTTTTTTGTACTTGGTAATCAATCGTTTAATGAAACGGCAAATGATTTGTGCTTAATAGGAATGAATGCGTATAATAATTTATTTTTAAAGGAGGATTTATCTCGTCTTCTTTTTCAGGTCCCTCTTAGCGCTTCAGCATCATACGTCGTCTATCAAGCTTTAACCAAGGCTCGGTGTCATGATGATCCAAAGAGGTAAGCCATTTTTTATGACCGTAACAAACGTTTTTTTTACTATCGTGAGACTGATTTATTATTAAATGATGTAACGGTTTACTCACGCGTATTTATCGGCATGGCCCGACTAGTTTCGGACCCAACCGGAGTCCTTAATCCTGCCGCGTTAGCTCATGATTAAGGACTCCGGTTGGGTCTTAATATACATATTATAAATGTAATATACATATTATTATATCGTTATAAAACATGAAATAAGCGTATTTGCTAGAGTTTCCAACGAAAGTTATTCATTTATTTTCTAGATTCGTTCTCGTTGAAGAGTTGGAGTGGGGTGGTCGGGCTGGTACTGGTCCGCAGCAGAGGGCACTAGCTGATGATGAAGTGGTCTACGCAGCACAGGTGAGCACCGTTCTTGTAGCAAATGTTGCATTCAAAGCATTGTAATCTTAGTAGATGGATTATTCGTAGCAAATTCTTCCGCAAGCAGCAAAACACTAAAATCTTTCGCAGAAATAGCAATGTTGTCATTTGAAGCAAGGTTGGCTTGACTAGGAATTATAGATGGAGCATTTGCTACAAAATTTGACTTTCGTAGCCACGTCGAGTTGGAATTTGTAGCTTACTAATGATCCGTAGAAAATTCGCCTTTCGTAGCACCTTTCAAATCATTGTATCGTTAAGTTTCATAAACGTTAGTCTCAAAACAAGCATTCGTGGATCACACAAATGCTTTTCCGACGCGGAGATCGGATCGCGTACATTGGGTTTGGCGTGGTGACGTCAACCACTCGGCTATCCCTGCTGACAATAGTCATTGGGGTTGGCCTTCAATCTGGGCACCAGTTATTGTACCATGACCATGGCCTCAATTTTGAGGGCACGGCAGTAACCCAAGCCAAGACCAGAATATTTTCATATAAATATTCTAATTGCAGGCTGGCTGGAAGACTTTAGGAAGGTTCGTTCTTCAGGAGAAAGGCAGTTCAGCACCATTACCACGACACAGAGCTGCCATAGCGAGGATACAGAGAGGGCTCAGTATGACGAGAGGAGCTATTGCAGGTAAAACGCAACCCCAAATTCTAAATAGCAGAGATTATAAGAATTAAGAATTTAGACAAAAGATTATATTTTTATCATAAGAGATAAAAAAAATACCGTACTAACATGAAAAGAAAATATAATGATATGACGTCATAGGAACATATGGGTTAACTAAAATAACAGAAAACCGTAGGGCACCTTTTTTTAACATCGATTTTTTTATATCATAGCTAACATTTCTACTAATATTAATGAATACCACACACAATAATGGGATGTTGGGCAATGGTGGGCAAGAGAAAAAGGACAATGGCATAAGTAAATCGGAGGCCTATACCCCTCCCTTCACGGAGGAACTCGTTATGACAAAGATGGTCAACAACCGCGTCAAGCGTAGCTTAACCTGTGAACGATTCACTTATGTGGTTATAGCTTAGCCACGAGCTCCTGCTCCTAAGCTTCACTTCCTATTCCGTAGGTTAAAATAATTTATTTTCGATACAGGTACGACTGGCTTTCCTCTGGGTGGGTTCGGCGCTGGAGAAACCATCTCGGAGGGGAAGACTCCAGTGCAGACTGCGTACAGCGACCCCACGCATTGCAGGTATAAGAACTACTTTGATGACCGCCATCTTTGTTATTAAAGTACTGATGTGACGTTCTCAGATGAAGATATACCAAATGTTTTTAACACCTGTGTTGTCACTCGTTTTGTGTGGAAGACTTGATGCCGTAAATAAATGTATTTTTCAAAGCAAATACAGCCGTCTTGGTCATTTGTACTTCCGGATCCATAATTTTATGATAACCTAGTTCTGTTTAGATATATTCACTGATTTCTTCTATATTCCACAAGTTTTACACAACGCCATCTAGTCTCAAATAAGCGAAGCTGTATTATGAGTACTAGGCATGCGATAAACATACTTCTATATTTCTAAATACATACAAATCATAATAAAAATATCGTGATCATCACACAAACATATGTCCTGGGTGGGAATCGAACCCACAACCTCCGGTATAGCAGTCAGGGCCTCGTACCACTAGACCAAAAGGCCAGTCACCCATAATAGACAGAGGCTTTTTTCTATTTACAGGAGAGTGTCAACGGCGCCTCTCGGTAAGGGCATAGCGCGTGCGAAGGGCCACTCAGATAAGGACATGAGGAGTTACATGCAAAAGAGAACGAGCACAAGAGAGGTAAGACCCTTTTTTCCTTTTTGTTAAGGCGGGGGAATCCTCATGGACACCCATTCCCTCGGAGGAGAAAATGAGTAGTGTCAGACTCTTACTGACGAAACCTGAACCGCGTTGTTGTGTCGGTGTATGGCAATGCGTTGCAATCGTACATCGACTACGGCTTCCGCCGGCCAGTAGTGTGGGTGGGTCATTTCTCGTGTTGTGTGGAGGCCGACGTGTAAGTGGCCCCCACCATGAGAGAGGTGAGACCCTACTAATATTATAAACACGAAAGTTTGTATGCGTGGATGTTTGTTCCTCTTTCACACAACAACCACTGAACGGAGTTAGACGAAACTTGGTACACAGTAAATAGATACTTTATAACCAAGATTAACAAATAGGATGAAATTTTTTTACCGGATTTTTGATCGTGGGATCATTTTCATTTTCGATATGTAGCGGTCAGGCCAGAGGGCAACAGCTCAAATGAATCGCAAGTGAGCTTTTTAAGAGTTTTTTTTATTTTTTTAAATATTACTCTATTATTAAGGTTTTCTAATTGATTAAAAACATAAGGGACTTTGATACCCTATGTATTAATGTAAATCCAAGACTTACCGAGAATGACGGCAGCGTATTTTTAAACTATTCTGAATAATAAACTAACTAACTATCTTTAAATCCAAAGTTTTCGATCTCCCCGTAGTCAAAACAAACTTGATTTTATTATGAATTTAGTGACTCATGATTAAGAACTCCGGTTGGGTCCGAAACTAGTCGGGCAATCCCGATAAATACACGCTTATCGGGATTGCCCGACTAGTTTCGGAATCAGGAGTAATTCATTGCATCGTACGCACCGGTTTCAAGGTGTCGCTAGCTCTGAGGTTCCGGGTTCGATCCCCGGTCGCGTCGATGTAAAAATTCACATTTCTACATCGTCTCGGGTCTGGGTGTACCTTCTTTGTATCTGAATATAAAACACAAGTGCTAGCAACTAACTTTGAACGTTACGTTCAGAACAATGTATGTGATGTTGTCCGCATTTATTTACATTTATTTACCGTCACTATTGTAACTATGATACTATGATGATGTGACTCATGTTCCAGGTGCACTCGGAGGGCGAGGGCGGCGGCTCGGGGGGTGCGGAGGCGCTGGCGGCGCAAGTGGCGCGCTTCAAGAGACTCTCTCTAAGGAAACTGCGCGCGTGGCGCTCCTGAGTGTGGCAGGTAACTAGCTCTTACGGCACTCTGTCTTGGAGGTAGAGGGAGGAAACGTCTTAAATAATACGTCAGAAGTTTGCGACAAGTTTTGTAATAAAAAAATTGGGCACATTGGTGAAACGTTAATCAGACTCTTGTTGCACGTTTCCAAAATATCATTATTGAAAAAAACGGCAGGAAACTCTATAAGTTGTAATGAAACTACTATCCAATCGTGGAATGGAAAAGAAAACAAATAACTATAAACAGCATAAGCCCTCTACCATCGTATAGAGTATAAGAGTGAACAAGTCACTAGAACAACCCCACAATTTAATATTCTCACCAGAACCTCTCCCCACAGGTCTTCCGGCGGCTGGGCACCCGCCTGGCCAACCATAGGGCTTCCCTGTCGTCCGAGCTGGGCTCCCTGTGGGACTTCCTGCGCAGCGACCGCGACCGGCGGCGTTCCGCCCCCGCGGGCTTCTCCTACGAAGCCATCCACACCGACACTCGCTCCCCAGTCAGGCTGGCTCGAGACCTCCTCCAGGTCGTACAAGAGACTGTGTTCGCCAGAAAATTTGAAGAAACTCCAAAACGGTGCCCGCTAGTCAAAGAAGAATCCGATTTGAGCTCTGATGAAGAAGGAACCGAAAGAAGAATAGCTAACTTAATCGATTTCTTCTTCACTATCGTTAAAAGTCAAAGAGGAGACAGAAAGAGCAGTGGAGGCAGCTGTTTCAAAAGTGAAGTCACTCCGGAAGAAACAAAGGTTTTCGTACCGAGTAAGATGAATACTGAATTAGAAGCTAAAATGGAGACTTTAATGGATTTTCTCGCGACCACAGGATGTATGGAGAAGGAGAATGACGTAGGAGACAATAAAATAACCCTAATGGAATTCCTATTCGGTCCGGAAGACCCGAAACCAAGTATAGAGATAGTAGAAACTGAAACAGGTCTAAATGAATCTTGTATTAACGTAAACGACTTAACATATATTGATGAAACGCCTGAAGAAGACGCTGAAACTTTAGTAGAAATGCTTATTAAATACATGGAGAATTACACTACGAAGGATAAATTTCATTCGAAAAGTCTGACGCCGTCGCTATCAGAGAAATCGAAGTCAGATATAACTATAAGTAAATTAGAAACCTTCAGTGATATCAGCAAAACGAAGTCCGATTCTACTTTAACCCACACTCAAGATACCGTCATAGATCGATGCGATGAAAGCTCAGACCGACGTATTTCAGAAACGGTTGTCGATCTAAGCAACGTCAAAAGTGATTTGGAATCCATTTTTGATGAAGCGGTCTCAAGAGTTTATGAAATAATCAAAATAGATGACGATACGATGACAGATCAAGAGGATTTGGATAATTATGAGTCTTATACCAAGCCACCATTGTTGCCGTATATACAGTGTATGCCGTATAGCGTTGAGTTGTCTGATATTCTAGAAGAAGATGAACCATCTTCTAGGGATATTGATAGGAAGCTTTCTGAAGATCGCAACTCTCAGATCAGACAGACAGCTGAAGAATTAGTGAGGTACATAGAAGATAAAGTGACGAAACATTTCGATGATGATTCGGACGACGAATTTGATATCAGTTCAAGTTTAAAACGATCATCGATAAGTCTTATCGATTTAAGAAATATACCTGATTTACCTCCAAGCATGATAATAAAACCAAAAGTAGTGAAGGTAGATAAATCGACGTCAACAACCGAGATATCAGATTCGCTATCTGATCTATCGAGAAGAATCGATTCCGCTTGCATGACTGAAGACACGACACTAACATCCAGTTCGGAAAGAAACGAACGAGCTTTAGACAAATTGGAATCTCTACATAAATTCTTCTCCAGATCTCGATTGGAAATTATAGATGAGAGTGAGGAACAAGTTGAAAAGGTCAGAAGTCCAAAACAGATATTTTTGACGTCATCTGATAGTGACACTCGTGATTATAAAGCTGGCCAAGCGAGCTTAGACGATGTTGAGGACTTGCAAGATGATGAAAGAACTAGCGTAGCCTGTGGAGATGATAAGACAGATTCTAGAACGAATAAAGAAATAGAAGATAGACTTAGTAAGAGCCTTGAAGAAGTTAAAGAAATAAGTGAAGATTGTGAAGGAAACAGCAAGATATTTGACGAAGATGATAACTGTTTGACACCACAAACTAATTTGAAAGTTAACTTCAGTGCTGAGACAAGCAAGAATCCGACTGAATCCGATGAGATTGTAACGGAAATTGACAATTTAGATGACACTGACAGCGCGTCGTTAAATGATAATGACAATTCTGGGATACTTGATTTGAAATAGAAACTAAGAGGAAATAAGAGATTTTTATATTGATCAATGGAATTTTAAAATCAAAGGTTGATGGGAAAAAAAATGCAGTCAATACGTTTCTGCAAATTATGATATAGCAGTATCAAATGATGACATTTCAGACTGTTGTTAAGAACAATATAATGACTTTTCAACGGTAACAAATAAAAATTATCGTGGCTGTATAATTGACACAAAAATAAATGACAGTTCAAGTCATTATAATTCTAATGAAATATTAAAAAATGACAGTGCATGCAATTTGATGCCAATTATTAAACTTGATTGTCAAAATAAACGATGACCAACCAAAGAAATTCACTTGAGATTTTAAAATTGCCTACCAAGGGCGAATATTTGAAGATAAATGCTGAAAATTGACAAATTAATAGTTTAAATCGTGTTAATGAGCACTAATGTCTGTTTTTCTATATTTTTGACATTAATAGTCAACGATTAATAATTAACCATTAAACTATGGAAAAGAACAATTTAGTAAGTTTTTTTTCATAGATTTCTTATTTTTTATACTTAGGCATATTTTTTACATCTAAAAGATTTTAAAACTGTTTTTATCATTCAACTAAAATAAAATCTATGTGTGCCAAGATTTGAATAAAAAAATCTATCATCTGTTTTATGATAAACATTTATAATTATTTTATTTAAAAAAAACAATCTTAATGTATTAATGACAAAAATATAGAAAACTTATAAGTTTACAACCGAAAGTACATTGTTAAAAATTAAAAACAAAAAAAAAAACATTTAAAAACGAATCCGTTTACACACGTTTTATCCGTTTCACGACAAGTGATAACACAATATTTGTCTTGATTGGCCTTTTGAAGATTTTTCAAATATTGTTAATTGTTATTTAACCAATTCCCGAAATCAAAAAACACCGATGATTTTGAGATGTTACTGTCAAAATGATATTCTGCGTCAGTGAAAACGGAGTTTTGACAAAAAAATAGCAATATTATCGCTATTGCATTGTTCTTGCGGTGTATTAAATTGTTTTAACGATGTACGATCGGTTGTAAACGTTAATTGATAGATGTATGTCACTTTCTAGTGATAAGCAACAAAATAGTGAGATTTTATAAAAAAAAAACATAATTTTTATTATACTTAACATATAATAATAATTATTAGGTTTTAATAGTTGTAATTATATTGTCTATTCGTTTATTTTAATTTAGAAATCATTTATCTAATATTTTGTTAACTTGTATTTTTGCCGCCATATTTTCTTACGCCTAAAGAATTGTAGGAATTTAATTATCTATGCTACCTCATTATAATTGTCAATTTCAAATTATTACAAAAATTTAATGCCAAATCTAGACACATAAAAAAATCTAAATCTTCCCATATGATATTGTTTTTTTAATCTATTTATGAAGTTTCAAAAATCTCCCGGCTCCTCAAAAGCTGTCATATTGTCGCATCAACTCTTAGATTATAATTATACATAATCTAAGCATCAACTGATCATAGCCGTGACAGGTTGAAAACAAAACACACCTCAAAGCCCTGGCTCACGGCGCAAACTTAATTTTTGACAAACAATTAAGTAAATAAGTGTTCGAGAAACCGGTTATTTATTAATGATTTGATTTAAAACCAAAATTAAAATAAACGAATAGAAAAAAACACATTGCCAAGAAATATATTTAGAGAAATTGATTGGAGAGTTCAATAAATTAAAAGTAGAAATATTATGACTAATAAATATGATGTTACTTCAAGATAACTCGCGCTTTGGTTATATTATATTCGACAAAAAAAAATATTATTTACGCAAAAATGTTTTTTGGGAAATATTTTTTCTTCATGAATAAAATATTTCAGTAGCTTTGAAAACCAACGACACAGTTATATCACTGCTTTCAAGAATTTTGGCGCGAAAAAAGAGCTGTTTTGACAGTAACATCATAGACGCGATGGTTTTCAAAGTTACATAATTGCCCCTTCGATATCAAATAAATATTGAAAAAAACTAGCTGAAAAATATTTTGTATCAAAAGCCACTAGTGTGAGTTATCAAATAATAAAAAAATATACATATATAATTAAAATCTTGACATTTCAAACTGACATATCTTTATATCTCCTAGCAATTTCTCTATCGACTTTCTATATGCGCTCCAATTTTAATATAAATTATAACTATAGGTATATATAATAAATGCGGGAATTATATAAATATTAAATCTTCCTTTATCTTGCTGCAACATTTCTTCTTGTTCCAGAGTATTTGCCCACCGCATCCGATATTGGTGTAGAAATTAATAAATTAATTGCAAGAACATTTACAGATTTATTCATAAACATCATTTTACTATAGTTTGCTGACAAGTATGTTGGCGACATAGCGTTATTTTCATGTCGATGAGAAATCATTGATCCCGTATCGGCAGCAGTGGGCAAACGCACTGCGCTGCGTCATGAATTCCCTGCAATGTTTGTCCATTGAGAATGAATATATCAAGATTGGAGTGCCAATAGAATTTCTAAAAATGCTCTAAACACTATAAATGTTAAAATAAAATAACTGTGTATATCAAAAGTTGAATTTATATTTAAACAAAATAATATAGAGTTTTATACCACTATTTCTTGTGACATAAATTAGGTTAGCATTAAAAATATAAATTGACAAGTGTTTCAAAATGGCGGCACCTTATATTTGAAGGATTTCAAAAATAAAATATTTTTCTCTTTAATAACTTGTCAAGGCATCATAATATTTGTAAGTAAACATATCTTGATAAAATTAACATGGGACCACTGATAATTATGTCCTTATAAATAAAAATAAAATTACTCAATTTTAATACGTAAAAGAATAAAACTACAGAATTTTGGAAAAATATACTTTAATTTTTATTATTTTTGCAGTCAGATATCTTTAAAAGATTTTTTTTTAAGCGTCGTCGTCAGCGCGATTTTTTTTTAATTATTAATTTTTAATACTAACCTAATTTATGTGCACAAGATTTTTAAATCCTTGATGTATGGAAATATGTTCTAACTTATTTTTAATACGAATAACTATGATATATGTATATAGAGTGAATATATTATAGCTACAGACTATAGTGTTGTATATAGGGACCGAAGATATAATTTGTAAAAAACAAAATGGCTACGTGACAACTAAAAACTGTTTAGTGCGTCAATTACGTGAGTACGATCGCATTACTTTTTCTTATATCAACGGAATTATAAAATAATATGATTAGAAACTACATTAACGATTTAAATTTAACGTTGCAAAATTTTAACTTTCGGAGAATAAAATAAGAACAAGAAAAAATAATAGTCTAAATGATACTTTCATTGATATGTGTGACTGACAGAAAACAGTAATTAGTAATAGACAATAGATATTAGTTTAATGTTATTTTAAACTTAACCGTTGTATACAGTTTCATCAAAATGTTTATTATATAGGTATAGAATATTCAAAAAATCCCGCCTCGCCATTAAAAAGCTGTCACTTTTCTTGCCGCGCAATAGTGTCGTTTCTCATCCGCCGCTAGAGATGTATCTTTAGTCGATTTTTGTAATCAATTGTCTTTCGAGTCCCAATTACAACACTGTAGCTAGACCGCCTGTCAGTAGCTTAGTAGCCCAGATGTTATAAATAAAAATAAGCTTTATCGAGGATATATTTTAAATAGCTCTAAATAGCAAATAAACAGAACTTATGAATTCCTGAGCTTTAGGCAGTGGTAAAATCTGTTTAAATTACAAACTATATAAATATAGGTCAATAGCGGAACTACAGTTCTCATAACTTGCAGTTATTTAAGGGCGACAGCACTAGTCGTAGGGTCTCTTAATTTGAAATTATTTTTTGTAATGGTTGCCGTCAGACTTGCTTGGTATCAAACTTCTGAAGGATTCATTTTGAACTGTCACGGTCTGCCTTTACAATAATTGTTAAAAATCACAGATTGTACCACTGCCAAAAGTTATCAATGTTACTTTATGTTAAAATATTTATCTGTTGCAAAATATCTGTCCAATTTAGTAAAGAAATTATTTTAATAAATTACTGTTTGCTGTTTTATTTGACTGGTTTTCTTTAATAATAGCGACGCCCTACGAACTTCTTACACCCACTCCAAAGCATTTTAACCTGTGGCGGGTTTCACATTAAGTCACATGCACACGGCACCCAGAACATGAATTCGTAGATCACACAAATATTTGTCCATGTTACATCCCACGAATTCCATTATTTTACACGACTACAACAAAAGACCCACGTATATGAGATTGTTGACCTTTTTTTACGTACCTACAAAAATGGTTATTAGTTTAGTTCCCATGCCTACGATTCGGTATCCGAGTTGTGGTCAAACAAGCGAATTCTTGTTCGACTCGGGAGCCAGATGCTGATAAAGAGAGTACCTCGTATCGCCCACCCTTCACCGCTTCCCAAGTGCTCTAGCTGTGAAGGAGAAACGGCGCAACAAACTCCACAACATGGCACGCTGTCACCTTTTTTTGTTATAGTACATGCATTTAATAAATCGATTATTAAGCAACATAAGACAGTGTTCACTGATGGTGGGCTATGACTACATAGCGAGTAGTATTACATAGAATACTATTATTAGTTAGATGATAGGGAAACAACAATTCGAGTAGTCACATTTATTCATTTAAAACAGCAATTGTTGATTACAGTAAGAAAATAAAGTAAGAACGTGTGCCGTGAATCAATTTTGTACACGCTACGGTTTTGTGTTGTCCTAAATCGAGTGATTCCAACAGAGTACTCGATTTGATAAAAGTAAAAAATCGACTAAAATTATCTACGTACTAGCATGGTGTGGGGTGGATTTTCACAAAACTGTCTCTTCTTGAACAGTTGATAAAGAAATGTGTCAGATTCTTCTTCTATGCCTTAGGGGCCTCTTTTTGGAAGCTTGAGCGAAGTGTCATTACTCAAGAAGGTTTTAGGTTAAGACCCGATCTGACTGATCACATCGTATCAATATTAATATCATCTCACACAATTACAATTCAATCCCACCCCATGCTAGGAATATTTAAAAACAAATAGTATTTATAAATACTGTTTAACAGTATTCGGCACATCTCTATTGCAACATTGAAAACATCTACACTGGTCTACTGTGACATACATTTAACACACATACTACTTTAAATAGTTATTTATTATTAAATATTGTACTTGAGAGAGATTGAATTAACTTGAAAACTTGTAGTATTTGAATATAGATAAGGATTCGATCGATAGAAGGTTAAGCGACGCTTGCCGCGGTCGGTTCGTGGAGTGGTTACCCCTTCATACCTCGGAAAGAACATTATTGACAGTCGTTAAGTCATTACAGTTGTGACGCGCAGTCTTACTATGTGATACTGTGTTACCAGTAACTGTGGAGGTCAGGTAGACCGCAATTTCTGATTTTAATCTGATGGAATTAAAAAGATTTTCTCATCTATATTCAAATAAAACACACTACGGATATGACTATTACTATATCAGATGTAAACTGTTTCGTAAACTAAAGTATTAGGCCGAGATAAACAATATTACGAATGCCCAGATTCTGAAAGGCAATTATATGATATATCGCGTTTCCAAGAGAACTCTTCAATAGTCCGGGATAAAAACTATCCTATGTTCTTTCTCAAGGTCAACTCTATCTCTGTACCAAATTTCATTAAAATCAGTTCAGTGGTTTAGACGTGAAAGCGTTCCAGACAGACAGAGTTACTTTCGCATTTATAATATGTAGGCATTACATCTTATGAGCGGCTTAAACTCTGACGCCAGGTTGTACATCAACAACTAGAGAAGATTGCACAGGCTGTTACTATAAATGTCTATACACATATTAAATTGAACAGCAATTCAGAAGCCAGGGTTTGGTAATACGATTCACCTCCGCTCACATGATTACAGCTAGACATTGAGATTTTGGAATTACATCAAAAACAGTTTGAATAAAACTACTTTTACATTTTTAAATATTAATCACAATTATAATAGAAAACATCTTAATACAAGTATTTGATCGTCAGTATACATATATACTGTATACGCTATGTACAGAATACAACTTTTATATACGCAAAGCAGTTACTATATTACGGTTATATATACTTATTAATTTAAAAAATAAACATGATTCCTTTACAACTAGAGTTAATTTAATATAATCTAATACAGTTATGTATATTTATATTAAAGAGACGAGAGTTTAGTTAAACAGTTCATTTTCACTACTTTCTAAGATATTTAACTTCATGTATGTCCTTTTAACATCTACATCTATATCTACACAATTCATGCTTGAGTACAAACCACGGAGGCTTGCATCACACACATTGGAAACTACATTCAAAGGTACTGCCTCGTATCAGTACCTCAAGTTTATAATACATACAGATACATTTAGCACACATTTAAAGTCTTCAGACAGATAAACACACTCTCTCACTCAAGTTGAAGTGAGTCACCCACAATGATTACACAGCTACACCTGCAAGAGTCCAGTGGGAAGGCTGTGGGAGTATCGGGTGTAGAGTGCAGCCCCCTCGCCTAGTTGGGGCGCGCCCCCGGCGGCGCGGCCGCCAGGTCGACGGCCAGCACGGCGGCGGGGGCGGCGCGCCCTCAGCTGCGCCGGTGTCGCGCCGCGCCTGCAGCAAGCGGCTCAGCAGCTGTGCGTGACTGTGATGCGCGGGGTCGGACCCGCCGTCTGTCTGGTGCCTTAGCGATGGAGGGACTGCTAGGTAGGGCAGTGAAGGGAACACCAAGCATGCGTACCGCGCTCGTGCTTGACTTGAGCCACTTCTGGTACTTGAATATCTGTCCAATTTACTCAAGAAATTATTTTAGTAAATTACTGTTTTATTTGACTGGTTTTCTTTAATAATAACGTCGCCCTATGAACTTCGACTCCCACTCCAAAGCATTTTATCCTTGTATAGCGGGTTTCACATTCAAGTCACATGCACACGGCACTCAGAACATGAATTCATGGATCACGTTGCGTCCCACACTTGAATGGAATTTAGCTAATATCACTTTCTTATAGTGAGCAGTGGTTTTATAAGAGACTAAATTGATCTATAACCATCACTATGGCACTGATAAGGATACCAAACGCCGGGAGTACAAGTATGAAACGCAATAAAATTCGAAAAGATGGTCTTATTCGACGCATCATTGACTGTAAGGTGGTACGTAGTTCGCCGGTACGGCTAGTGGTTACAGCTAATAGTTTCATTCCTATACCTACGTTTCGGTACCCAAGTTGTGGTCAAACAAGTGAATTCTTGTGAGCAGGGAGCCAGATGCTCCAAGTTGGGCTACAACGTATCATTTGTAAAGAGAGTACCTCGTATAGCCCACCCTTCACCGCTTCCCAAGTGCTCTAGCTGTGAAGGAGAAACGGCGCAACAAACTCCACAACATAGCACGCTGTCACTTTTTTTGTTATAGTACATGCATTTAATAAATCGATTATTAAGCAACATAAGACAGTGTTCACTGATGGTGGGCTATGACTACATAGCGAGTAGTATTACATAGAATACTATTATTAGTTAGGTGATAGAAAAACAACAATTAAAGTAGTCACATTTATTCATTTAAAACAGCAATTGTTGATTACAGTAAGAAAATAAAGTAAGAATGTGTGCCGTGAATCAATTTTGTACACGCTACGGTTTTGTGTTGTCCTAAATCGAGTGATTCAACAGAGTACTCGATTTGATAAAAGTAAAAAATCTACTAAATTTATCTCTGTACTAGCATGGTGTGGGGTGGATTTTCACAAAACTATCTCTTCTTGAACAGTTGATAAAGAAATGTGTCAGATTCTTCTTTATGCCTTAGGGGCCTCTTTTTGGAAGCTTGAGCGATTTGTCATTACTCAAGAAGGTATTAGGTTAAGACCCGATCTGTCTGATCATATCGTATCAATATTAATATCATCTCACACAATTACAATGCAATCCCACCCCATGCTAGGTGTATTTAAAAACAAATAGTATTTATAAATACTGTTTAACGGTATTCGGCACATCTCTATTGCAACATTGAAAACATCTACACTGGTCTACTGTGACATACATTTAACACACATACTACTTTAAATAGTTATTTATTATTAAATATTGTACTTGAGAGAGATTGAATTAACTTGAAAACTTGTAGTATTTGAATATAGCTAAGGATTCGATCGATAGAAGGTTAAGCGACGTTTGCCGCGGTCGGTTCGTGGAGTGGTTACCCCTTCATACCTCGGAAAGAACATTATTGACAGTCGTTAAGTCATTACAGTTGTGACGCGCAGTCTTACTATGTGATACTGTGTTACCAGTAACTGTGGAGGTCCGATAGACCGCAATTTCTGATTTTAATCTGATGGAATTAAAAAGATTTTCTCATCTATATTCAAATAAAACACACTACGGATATGACTATTACTATATCAGATGTAAACTGTTTCATAAACTAAAGTATTAGGCCGAGATAAACAATATTACGAATGCCCAGATTCTGAAAGGCAAATATATGATATATCGCGTTTCCAAGAGAACTCTTCAAAAGTCCGGGATAAAAACTATCCTATATGTTCTTTCTCAAGATCAACTCTATCTCTGTACCAAATTTCATTAAAATCAGTTCAGTGGTTTAGACGTGAAAGCGTAACAGACAGACAGAGTTACTTTCGCATTATACTATGAGCGGTTTAAACTCTGACACCAGGTTGTACATCAACTACTGGATAAGATTGCACAGGCTGTTACTATAAATGTCTATACACATATTAAATTGAACAGCAATTCAGAAGCCAGGGTTTGGTAATACGATTCACCTCCGCTCACATGATTACAGCTAGACATTGAGATTTTGGAATTACATCAAAAACAGTTTGAATAAAACTACTTTTACATTTTTAAATATTAATCACAATTATAATAGAAAACATCTTAATACAAGTATTTGATCGTCAGTATACATATATACTGTATACGCTATGTACAGAATACAACTTTTATATACGCAAAGCAGTTACTATATTACGGTTATATATACTTATTAATTTAAAAAATAAACATGATTCCTTTACAACTAGAGTTAATTTAATATAATCTAATACAGTTATGTATATTTATATTAAAGAGACGAGAGTTTAGTTAAACAGTTCATTTTCACTACTATCTAAGGTATTTAACTTCATGTATGTCCTTTCAACATCTACATCTATATCTACACAATTCATGCTTGAGTACAAACCACGGAGGCTTGTATCACACGCATTGGAAACTACATTCAAAGGTACTGCCTCGTATCAGTACCTCAAGTTTATAATATATACAGATACATTTAGCACACATTTAAAGTCTTCAGACAGATAAACACACTCTCTCACTCAAGTTGAAGTGAGTCACCCACAATGATTACACAGCTACACCTGCAAGAGTCCAGTGGGAAGGCTGTGGGAGTATCGGGTGTAGAGTGCAGCCCCCTCGCCTAGTTGGGGCGCGCCCCCGGCGGCGCGGCCGCCAGGTCGACGGCCAGCACGGCGGCGGGGGCGGCGCGCCCTCAGCTGCGCCGGTGTCGCGCCGCGCCTGCAGCAAGCGGCTCAGCAGCTGTGCGTGACTGTGATGCGCGGGGTCGGACCCGCCGTCTGTCTGGTGCCTTAGCGATGGAGGGACTGCTAGATAGGGCAGTGAAGTGAACACCAAGCATGCGAACCGCGCTCGTGCTTGACTTGAGCCACCCCTGGTACTTGAATATCTGTCAGTACCTGTCAGTAGCTTAGTAGCCCAGATGTTATAAATAAAAATAAGCTTTATCGAGGATATATTTTAAATAGCTCTAAATAGCAAATAAACAGAACTTATGAATTCCTGAGCTTTAGGCAGTGGTAAAATCTGTTTAAATTACAAACTATATAAATATAGGTCAATAGCGGAACTACGAGTACAGTTGCCTCATAACTTAAAACTCTTGCAGTTATTTAAGAGCGACAGCACTAGTCGTAATACGGGGACTCTGAATAACTTTGCTTTATGAGGTGGCAATGGTTATACCTAAGACTGGGGATTGATATTAATATTTCTAGGGTAATAACAAAATAATCAGTATAATTTTTGTAATGGTTGCCGTCAGACGTGCTTGGTATCAATTCTATGCAGGATTAATTTTAAACCGTCTGTCTTCATTTACGATTGTTAAGAATCACAGATTGTACCACTGCCAAAAGTTATCAATGTTACTTTATGTTGAAATATTTATCTGTTGCAAAATATCTGTCCAATTTAGTAAAGAAATTATTTTAATAAATTACTGTTTGCTGTTTTATTTGACTGGTTTTCTTTAATAATAGCGACGCCCTACGAACTTCGACACCCACTCCAAAGCATTTTATCCTTGTATAGCGGGTTTCATATTCAAGTCACATGCACACGGCACTCAGAACATGAATTCATGGATCACGTTGCATCCCACACTTGAATGGAATTTAGCTAATATCACTTTCTTATAGTTAGCAGTGGTTTTATAAGTGACTAATTGATCCAAAACCATCGCTATGGCACTGATAAGGATACCAAACGCCGGGAGTACAAGTATGAAACGCAATAAAGTTCGAAAAGATGGTCTTATTCGACGCATCATTGACTGTTAGGTGGTACGTAGTTCGCCGGTACAGCTAATAGTTTCATTCCTATAGCTACGTTTCGGTACCCAAGTTGTGGTCATACAAGCGAATTCTTGTTCGACTAGGGAGCCAGATGCTCCAAGTTGGGCGACAACGTATCAATTGTAAAGAGAGTACCTCGTATAGCCCACCCTTCACCGCTTCCCAAGTGCTCTAGCTTTGAAGAAGAAACGGCGCAACAAACTCCACAACATAGCACGCTGTCACTTTTTAGTACATGCATTTAATAAATCGATTATTAAGCAACATAAGACAGTGTTCACTGATGGTGGGCTATGACTACATAGCGAGTAGTATTACATAGAATACTATTATTAGTTAGGTGATAGAAAAACAACAATTAAAGTAGTCACATTTATTCATTTAAAACAGCAATTGTTGATTACAATAAGAAAATAAAGTAAGAATGTGTGCCGTGAATCAATTTTGTACACGCTACGGTTTTGTGTTGTCCTAAATCGAGTGATTCCAACAGAGTACTCGATTTGATAAAAGTAAAAAATCGACTAAAATTATCTACGTACTAGCATGGTGTGGGGTGGATTTTCACAAAACCATCTCTTCTTGAACAGTTGATAAAGAAATGTGTCAGATTCTTCTTCTATGCCTTAGGGGCCTCTTTTTGGAAGCTTGAGCGAAGTGTCATTACTCAAGAAGGTTTTAGGTTAAGACCCGATCTGACTGATCATATCGTAACAATAGCAATATCATCTCACACAATTACAATTCAATCCCACCCATGCTAGGTGTATTTAAAAACAAATCATATTTATAAATACTGTTTAACAGTATTCGGCACATCTCTATTGCAACATTGAAAACATCTACACTGGTCTACTGTGACATACATTTAACACACATACTACTTTAAATAGTTATTTATTATTAAATATTGTACTTGAGAGAGATTGAATTAACTTGAAAACTTGTAGTATTTGAATATAGATAAGGATTCGATTGATAGAAGGTTAAGCGACGTTTGCCGCAGTCGGTTCATGGAGTCCCCTTCATACCTCGGAAAGAACATTATTGACAGTCGTTAAGTCATTACAGTTGTGACGCGCAGTCTTACTATGTGATACTGTGTTACCAGTAACTGTGGAGGTCAGATAGACCGCAATTTCTGATTTTAATCTGATGGAATTAAAAAGATTTTCTCATCTATATTCAAATAAAACACACTACGGATATGACTATTACTATATCAGATGTAAACTGTTTCGTAAACTAAAGTATTAGGCCGAGATAAACAATATTACGAATGCCCAGATTCTGAAAGGCAATTATATGATATATCGCGTTTCCAAGAGAACTCTTCAAAAGTCCGGGATAAAAACTATCCTATGTTCTTTCTCAAGGTCAACTCTATCTCTGTACCAAATTTCATTAAAATCAGTTCAGTGGTTTAGACGTGAAAGCGTAACAGACAGACAGAGTTACTTTCGCATTTATAATATTAGTAGGCATTACATCCTATGAGCAGTTTAAACTCTGACACCAGGTTGTACATCAACAACTAGATAAGGTGGACAGGCTGTTACTATAAATGTCTATACACATATTAAATTGAACAGCAATTCAGAAGCCAGGGTTTGGTAATACGATTCACCTCCGCTCACATGATTACAGCTAGACATTGAGATTTTGGAATTACATCAAAAACAGTTTGAATAAACTACTTTTACATTTTTAAATATTAATCACAATTATAATAGAAAACATCTTAATACAAGTATTTGATCGTCAGTATACATATATACTGTATACGCTATGTACAGAATACAACTTTTATATACGCAAAGCAGTTACTATATTACGGTTATATATAAGTACTTATTAATTTAAAAAATAAACATGATTCCTTTACAACTAGAGTTAATTTAATATAATCTAATACAGTTATGTATATTTATATTAAAGAGACGAGAGTTTAGTTAAACAGTTCATTTTCACTACTTTCTAAGATATTTAACTTCATGTATGTCCTTTTAACATCTACATCTATATCTACACAATTCATGCTTGAGTACAAACCACAGAGGTTTGTATCACACACATTGGAAACTACATTCAAAGGTACTGCCTCGTATCAGTACCTCAAGTTTATAATATATACAGATACATTTAGCACACATTTAAAGTCTTCAGACAGATAAACACACTCTCTCACTCAAGTTGAAGTGAGTCACCCACAATGATTACACAGCTACACCTGCAAGAGTCCAGTGGGAAGGCTGTGGGAGTATCGGGTGTAGAGTGCAGCCCCCTCGCCTAGTTGGGGCGCGCCCCCGGCGGCGCGGCCGCCAGGTCGACGGCCAGCACGGCGGCGGGGGCGGCGCGCCCTCAGCTGCGCCGGTGTCGCGCCGCGCCTGCAGCAAGCGGCTCAGCAGCTGTGCGTGACTGTGATGCGCGGGGTCGGACCCGCCGTCTGTCTGGTGCCTTAGCGATGGAGGGACTGCTAGATAGGGCAGTGAAGGGAACACCAAGCATGCGTACCGCGCTCGTGCTTGACTTGAGCCACTCCTGGTACTTGAATATCTGTCCAATTTACTCAAGAAATTATTTTAGTAAATTACTGTTTGCTGTTTTATTTGACTGGTTTTCTTTAATAATACTGACGCCGATCGAACTTCGACTCCCACTCCAAAGCATTTTATCCTGTAGCGGGTTTCACATTCAAGTCACATGCACACGGCACTCAGAACATGAATTCATGGATCACATTGCATCCCACACTTGAATGGAATTTAGCTAATATCACTTTCTTATAGTGATCAGTGGTTTTATAAGAGACTAAATTGATATATAGCCATCACTATGGCACTGATAAGGATACCAAACGCCGGGAGTACAAGTATGAAACGCAATAAAATTCGAAAAGATGGTCGTATTCGACGCATCATTGACTGTTAGGTGGTACGTAGTTCGCCGGTACGGCTAATAGTTTCATTCCTATACCTACGTTTCGGTACCCAAGTAGTGGTCAAACAAGCGAATTCTTGTAGACTAGGGAGCCAGATGCTCCAAGTTGGGCGACAACGTATCATTTGTAAAGAGAGTACCTCGTATAGCCCACCCTTCACCGCTTCCCAAGTGCTCTAGCTGTGAAGGAGAAACGGCGCAACAAACTCCACAACATAGCACGCTGACACCTTTTTTTTGTTATAGTACATGCATTTAATAAATCGATTATTAAGCAACATAAGACAGTGTTCACTGATGGTGGGCTATGACTACATAGCGAGTAGTATTACATAGAATACTATTATTAGTTAGATGATAGAAAAACAACAATTAAAGTAGTCACATTTATTCATTTAAAACAGCAATTGTTGATTACAGTAAGAAAATAAAGTAAGAATGTGTGCCGTGAATCAATTTTGTACACGCTACGGTGTTGTGTTGTCCTAAATCGAGTGATTCAACAGAGTACTCGATTTGATAAAAGTAAAAAATCGACTAAAATTATCTACGTACTAGCATGGTGTGGGGTGGATTTTCAAAAAACTATCTCTTCTTGAACAGTTGATAAAGAAATGTGTCAGATTCTTCTTCTATGCCTTAGGGGCCTCTTTTTGGAAGCTTGAGCGAAGTGTCATTACTCAAGAAGGTTTTAGGTTAAGACCCGATCTGACTGATCATATCGTATCAATATTAATATCATCTCACACAATTACAATTCAATCCCACCCATGCTAGGAATATTTAAAAACAAATCATATTTATAAATACTGTTTAACAGTATTCGGCACATCTCTATTGCAACATTGAAAACATCTACACTGGTCTACTGTGACATACATTTAACACACATACTACTTTAAATAGTTATTTATTATTAAATATTGTACTTGAGAGAGATTGAATTAACTTGAAAACTTTATTATTTGAATATAGATAAGGATTCGATCGATAGATGGTTAAGCGACGCTTGCCGCGGTCGGTTCGTGGAGTGGTTACCCCTTCATACCTCGGAAAGAACATCATTGACAGTCGTTAAGTCATTACAGTTGTGTCGCGCAGTCTTACTATGTGATACTGTGTTACCAGTAACTGTGGAGTTCAGATAGACCGCAATTTCTGAATTTAATCTGATGGAATTAAAAAGATTTTCTCATCTATATTCAAATAAAACACACTACGGATATGACTATTACTATATCAGATGTAAACTGTTTCATAAACTAAAGTATTAGGCCGAGATAAACAATATTACGAATGCCCAGATTCTGAAAGGCAATTATATGATATATCGCGTTTTCAAGAGAACTCTTCAAAAGTCCGGGATAAAAACTATCCTTTGTTCTTTCTCAAGGTCAACTCTATCTCTGTACCAAATTTCATTAAAATCAGTTCAGTGGTTTAGACGTGAAAGCGTAACAGACAGACAGAGTTACTTTCGCATTTATAATATTAGTAGGGATTACATCCTATTAGCAGTTTAAACTCTGACACCAGGTTGTACATCAACAACTAGATAAGATTGCACAGGCTGTTACTATAAATGTCTATACACATATTAAATTGAACAGCAATTCAGAAGCCAGGGTTTGGTAATACGATTCACCTCCGCTCACATGATTACAGCTAGACATTGAGATTTTGGAATTACATCAAAAAACAGTTTGAATAAAACTACTTTTACATTTTTAAATATTAATCACAATTATAATAGAAAACATCTTAATACAAGTATTTGATCGTCAGTATACATATATACTGTATACGCTATGTACAGAATACAACTTTTATATACGCAAAGCAGTTACTATATTACGGTTATATATACTTATTAATTTAAAAAATAAACATGATTCCTTTACAACTAGAGTTAATTTAATATAATCTAATACAGTTATGTATATTTATATTAAAGAGACGAAGAGTTTAGTTAAACAGTTCATTTTCACTACTATCTAAGGTATTTAACTTCATGTATGTCCTTTTAACATCTACATCTATATCTACACAATTCATGCTTGAGTACAAACCAGGAGGCTTGTATCACACACATTGGAAACTACATTCAAAGGTACTCCCTCGTATCAGTACCTCAAGTTTATAATACATACAGATACATTTAGCACACATTTAAAGTCTTCAGACAGATAAACACACTCTCTCACTCAAGTTGAAGTGAGTCACCCACAATGATTACACAGCTACACCTGCAAGAGTCCAGTGGGAAGGCTGTGGGAGTATCGGGTGTAGAGTGCAGCCCCCTCGCCTAGTTGGGGCGCGCCCCCGGCGGCGCGGCCGCCAGGTCGACGGCCAGCACGGCGGCGGGGGCGGCGCGCCCTTCAGCTGCGCCGGTGTCGCGCCGCGCCTGCAGCAAGCGGCTCAGCAGCTGTGCGTGACTGTGATGCGCGGGGTCGGACCCGCCGTCTGTCTGGTGCCTTAGCGATGGAGGGACTGCTAGATAGGGCAGTGAAGTGAACACCAAGCATGCGAACCGCGCTCGTGCTTGACTTGAGCCACTCCTGGTACTTGAATATCTGTCCAATTTACTCAAGAAATTATTTTAATAAATCACTGTTTTATTTGACTGGTTTTCTTTAATAGCGTCGCCCTACGAACTTCAACGCCCACTCCAAAGCATTTTCTCCTGTAGCGGGTTTCACATTCAAGTCACATGCACACGGCACTCAGAACATGAATTCATGGATCACGTTGCATCCCACACTTGAATGGAATTTAGCTAATATCACTTTCTTATAGTAAGCAGTGGTTTTATAAGAGACTAAATTGATCTATAACCATCACTATGGCACTGATAAGGATACCAAACGCCGGGAGTACAAGTATGAAACGCAATAAAATTCGAAAAGATGGTCTTATTCGACGCATCATTGACTGTTAGGTGGTACGTAGTTCGCCGGTACAGCTAATAGTTTCATTCCTATACCTACGTTTCGGTACCCAAGTTGTGGTCAAACAAGCGAATTCTTGTAGACTAGGGAGCCAGATGCTCCAAGTTGGGCACAACGTATCATTGTAAAGAGAGTACCTCGTATAGCCCACCCTTCACCGCTTCCCAAGTGCTCTAGCTGTGAAGGAGAAACGGCGCAACAAACTCCACAACATAGCACGCTGTCACTTTTTTTGTTATAGTACATGCATTTAATAAATCGATTATTAAGCAACATAAGACAGTGTTCACTGATGGTGGGCTATGACTACATAGCGAGTAGTATTACACAGAATACTATTATTAGTTAGATGATAGGGAAACAACAATTAAAGTAGTCACATTTATTCATTTAAAACAGCAATTGTTGATTACAATAAGAAAATAAAGTAAGAATGTGTGCCGTGAATCAATTTTGTACACGCTACGGTTTGTGTTGTCCTAAATCGAGTGATTCAACAGAGTACTCGATTTGATAAAAGTAAAAAATCGACTAAAATTATCTACGTACTAGCATGGTGTGGGGTGGATTTTCACAAAAACTTCTCTCTTGAACAGTTGATAAAGAAATGTGTCAGATTCTTCTTCTATGCCTTAGGGGCCTCTTTTTGGAAGCTTGAGCGAAGTGTCATTACTCAAGAAGGTTTTAGGTTAAGACCCGATCTGACTGATCATATCGTATCAATATTAATATCATCTCACACAATTACAATTCAATCCCACCCCATGCTAGGTGTATTTAAAAACAAATAGTATTTATAAATACTGTTTAACAGTATTCGGCACATCTCTATTGCAACATTGAAAACATCTACACTGGTCTACTGTGACATACATTTAACACACATACTACTTTAAATAGTTATTTATTATTAAATATTGTACTTGAGAGAGATTGAATTAACTTGAAAACTTTATTATTTGAATATAGATAAGGATTCGATCGATAGATGGTTAAGCGACGCTTGCCGCGGTCGGTTCGTGGAGTGGTTACCCTTCATACCTCGGAAAGAACATCATTGACAGTCGTTAAGTCATTACAGTTGTGACGCGCAGTCTTACTATGTGATACTGTGTTACCAGTAACTGTGGAGGTCAGATAGACCGCAATTTCTGATTTTAATCTGATGGAATTAAAAAGATTTTCTCATCTATATTCAAATAAAACACACTACGGATATGACTATTACTATATCAGATGTAAACTGTTTCATAAACTAAAGTATTAGGCCGAGATAAACAATATTACGAATGCCCAGATTCTGAAAGGCAATTATATGATATATCGCGTTTCCAAGAGAACTCTTCAAAAGTCCGGGATAAAAACTATCCTTTGTTCTTTCTCAAGGTCAACTCTATCTCTGTACCAAATTTCATTAAAATCAGTTCAGTGGTTTAGACGTGAAAGCGTAACAGACAGACAGAGTTACTTTCGCATTTATAATATTAGTAGGATTACATCTATGAGCGTTTAAACTCTGACACCAGGTTGTACATCAACAACTAGATAAGATTGCACAGGCTGTTACTATAAATGTCTATACACATATTAAATTGAACAGCAATTCAGAAGCCAGGGTTTGGTAATACGATTCACCTCCGCTCACATGATTACAGCTAGACATTGAGATTTTGGAATTACATCAAAAACAGTTTGAATAAAACTACTTTTACATTTTTAAATATTAATCACAATTATAATAGAAAACATCTTAATACAAGTATTTGATCGTCAGTATACATATATACTGTATACGCTATGTACAGAATACAACTTTTATATACGCAAAGCAGTTACTATATTACGGTTATATATACTTATTAATTTAAAAAATAAACATGATTCCTTTACAACTAGAGTTAATTTAATATAATCTAATACAGTTATGTATATTTATATTAAAGAGACGAGAGTTTAGTTAAACAGTTCATTTTCACTACTATCTAAGATATTTAACTTCATGTATGTCCTTTCAACATCTACATCTATATCTACACAATTCATGCTTGAGTACAAACCACGGAGGCTTGTATCACACACATTGGAAACTACATTCAAAGGTACTGCCTCGTATCAGTACCTCAAGTTTATAATATATACAGATACATTTAGCACACATTTAAAGTCTTCAGACAGATAAACACACTCTCTCACTCAAGTTGAAGTGAGTCACCCACAATGATTACACAGCTACACCTGCAAGAGTCCAGTGGGAAGGCTGTGGGAGTATCGGGTGTAGAGTGCAGCCCCCTCGCCTAGTTGGGGCGCGCCCCCGGCGGCGCGGCCGCCAGGTCGACGGCCAGCACGGCGGCGGGGCGGCGCGCCCTCAGCTGCGCCGGTGTCGCGCCGCGCCTGCAGCAAGCGGCTCAGCAGCTGTGCGTGACTGTGATGCGCGGGGTCGGACCCGCCGTCTG